>NC_092206.1:101135385-101191076 GCF_043381705.1 Parasteatoda tepidariorum
GTTTCTTGTAACCCTGTATTACTCACTGATGCATTGCTGACTGGGAAATGCGGTGCCGAATTCGGAAGTGCGAATAATTTCCATGATGAAAGCATTGGTGTAGGTCATCCTGCTTTTGTCCTCGATTGAGGGAGCTCTGGATTGTCCAACCACCTCCACTATCTCTTGGTAGATCTTCTCCTGACATTCTGGATGGTCCACTACTGCTTTCAGGAACAAAGTGGCGAATGCAGCCACACTCAGAACACCATCACCCACAAACTGTACCAGAGTGGATATCAGAGCCTTGTCTGTAAGAAAACAAGCATTAGTTTCTCGTCCATGAGCTTTTTATTCTGCTTTTAACAGCTTTGAAGAAAGGAATAAAATACAATGCCCGTTTTCTTAGGCACACTATTTGAGCTATGTCCAGAATTTAAAAAAAAAGCGCAAAACAACGTCGGTCATCTTTCTGTAAATGATTATTTTTTTTCTGTTTCAAATCATTAAGAAATAGAATTTTAAACTTTGCTTAGAAATTTTACTTAGTTACAAACAACAATGAAATGATTGGATAATGCTATGTGTATCAACACTTTTAAGTTTTGAGTATAACAGTCAAGAATGATTAAATAAATTTAAATTATATGGAAACCGTTAGAGAGTGTAATTTATAGTTGTCTTAAAACTAAGAACTTTTCTTTAAAGTATGATAAATCTGTCACCCATTGCATAAGAGTTTGATACTTACCGATTTTCCCAATTTGCTATAAGAGTTTAAATTTCTAGATAGTGCTTGAAGATTATTTTTGGCTGAAATTTGAAGCAGAGTTAGTATGAATCAAAGCAGGATTTAGAACTTGTTTAAAGCCTCTCTTTTCCCCCTCTGAAATGCCTGCTTTGAAATAAGAGGAGTTAGAGTGGATTGGAACAATGACAACATTAATCAAACCAAATTAATATTATATATGTATACATGGTGGAATCTTGAAATCGAAAGTTAGGTTTTTTCCCGATCATAGAAAATCAATTCTCTATGAAAGCCTTATTTTTTCCCGATTACAATAAGCAAAGATTGTTGTGCTATTAGTACCTTAAGTTATTAATCTTGAGTTGAAATTCCAACTAAGTTTTGAAAAGCATTAAAATTTCAATTGGAACTCAGAGCTATACGTCAATGCTACTTGTAATCATTTACTGACCGCTATAATAGAGTTTATTTCTGCTTATCGAAATGACAACCATTTTTGGAGCAGCTAAAGAGCTCACATTCTATCTTCGGTTGGCTGATGAAAAAGTCAAAATTGTTTCTTACATATTTAAAATAAAATTTATGGATATTTTTTAAACTCACCAATCGACATTTTTACTGTTTTCTTAAATAAACTAATTACAAGCAAGAAACAAAACTGAAGAAACTAAAAAAAAAGTATATAAATGTGGAACGGAAAGTTAACTTTTGACTAAAACATTTATTTTTATCACGCCTAAAATGAAAACTTTTGGGCATTTTCACCTTAGTAATAAACTTAAGTCACAACAGAAAAACTACACCATGCCTTTCAAAAGTTTGATCTCTACGTTTTTTGATGTTAGGTGAGACAAAAAATTATGCCCTTTTTAGTCCATTAGGAAAAATAGTTTTCAGATTTTTTATTTTAACACTCTATTTGTAAAAAAAAAAGATTCAACTGTTAATATTTCTGCCGAAGACCATTAAGGCAAGGAGTGCGATTGCTCTTGTTTTCTAGTGGCGCCATCAATGGCAAAGAATTCGACTTCTACCCATACATCACACCCGTTTATAGGGCGTGTTCAATATCTCAGAAATATAGCGCCAACTTGGCATCTTTGTCTTAGCATCCTCGCCACAGTTTCTTGTAACCCTAATCAGTTGAAATTTAGTTGTTGTTATTATAGCATGAGCGTGCTCGTAGCACCAATCATAATAAAATCTTTAATACAGTCCATATCTATTTTAATCATTTGCTAACAAACGAACCAGCATAGAAATCAAATCAATTGGTATCGAACAGGGCGGAACCACTCATACTTCCATTCATTCATCCGCAGATCGTAATTTTTGACTTGAACCAGAAAACGATCCATCTCCAATCCGGTATTCCCAGATGTGCAATTTGTTATGGGAACATGAAGCACTTTGTGACCCGACTGATTTAGCGTGCATCAGTCACCATTTAATACAAGGGTGGTCTTCGGCCGGCTGGATCCAAACTCTCGTTCTCAGAAACACGAGTCCAGCGTCCTGCCAACCAGGGCTCGAATTCCAAACAAACCACTAGTCGAAATAGAACTTCCCCGAGTGACGCCTTCCCCTGACGTCACACCGATCACTGTTTTGAATTTCGGTATTCTGAACGCTATTATCAGAGGAGTAGACTCGTGGACTGGTCTACTTCATGAGAAGAGTAGGGATGAAGCTTCGTCCGTGCTATCAGCCAATAAAAATGCTGGAAGCATTCTGATGCAATTCACGCGCGACAAGTTGTTGAAAAAGGCATTTTGGTTTAATAACTATTTGAGATAAAATATTGCCTTTTGAGTTTTATTTGAGATTAAATATTGTAAAACTTTACTTTTATTTTATTGCACTAATATTTGATATTTACATTTATTAAATAAATTTTATATACATCTCCGAAATGATAAGTTTTTGTTGTTGTTATTTTTGATAATAATAAACATTGACCTATTAGATAAATTTCATTTACAAGGCTGATAATTAAAAATCTAATATGTACTATTATTATAAGTATATGTTATTGAGTTGCAATCAGATCTTCGGTTTGTTTATTCTAATAGCGATTAAGAAACCAAATTTTGTTTTTCAGAATTGTTTTACAAGAGTACATCGTATTGGCATATCACATGTATGCATTCTTGCTACATATCACTTTATGCTGCTAAACAGATGGTTTTCACTCTGCCTTTTAAAAATTAAGAATTTTCTTAATTATGATTTTATAGAGGTGAGTGAAGGCTTTTTTATTTTATTTAAGAAGGTAGCATTTATATCACTTTATTTGTGTTGATAATAAAAGAAAGTATAATGTACAGTTTAAATTCTATTTTCAAGTAAGCTTTTTGTTTTATGTTTCATTATTCTTATATGGGTACAATTTGATAAATACCAACCAAATGATGAAAAGATAAACATTACAGTTCATTATATGGACCTCCTTGTTACGTGGAAAATTTTTTGAACCCTCTTTTAACAAAACTTTTATAAAATTTTAGCTATAGGAAAAAATTCACTTTAAGAGATTCGAAATATTTAGTTATTACTTTGTCAAGCAATTTATGTACTACACATTACAATTACCATGTTCAGCAATAATAGTTTAATGTTAAAAAAGATTTTTCAAAGATTTTAAGTATAGTAAATTATAGTATAGTTTCATAGTCATAAAATACTTTATTATTCACTAAAGTATTTGTTTATATCCCATTTTCAGTTCTTATGGTAACATTAGAACAACTGTAGATTTGATTTGAACCTAAAATCTGAGATCTTAATTATTTGAAATACAAAAAAAAAATTGAAATTTCTTGAAGAGAATTAAGAAAAAAGTTTCACATAAGCATGTGAGGTTGTGAAAACTTAATTTTTTTTTCTTAAATTTAAGTTCAAAAACACTTTGTAATCATATCTTTTCCAGATTAATTACAAAAGGAAATACTTCTAAGTTAAATTTCACTACTTTGTTTCAGAAATGAAAGAAATTACAGCAAACTTTTTATTACACATAAAACTAATGAAAATCACAAGGTCTTAATTTTTAAAAAAAGTGGAATAAAAAGCGTAATTTAACACATTAAATTCCTATCTGCAGTATCTTTTTAAGATTATAAAATGTAATTAAAAATGACACACTTGTTTTTTAGTGGAGTAAAAGATTTTCTAAAAAAAATTGAGACAATTTCTGGCTATTAATCAGCAATATCTATTATTTACAATTTAACTTTAAATACTTTAATAAAATAATAAGAAAATAAAAAGTTCTACAAAATTTTTAGTCAGAAAGAAATTAAAATTTACGATTTTACCTATTAAGTTCATCAAATATACTATTAAACCCCAAAAATACCTGTTCATTCGCATATAGCAAAGAAAAATTAAATTCACTTAGTTTTTTTAAAAAAAAAGATAAATATGCTCATGATATTGAAAATAAATTAAGTTTAACTTGTGTTACTACTGAAATCACGTTTCCTCGCCTTGCTTCTTTTTCCAAGTCCTCTCTTAGTTTCACGTATAAATACTGAACAAGATTTTTCGTTAATCGAAAAAAAATCAAAAAATACAAATTCATGAAGACTAAAAGCATCTTTTCTGTTTCTATACATCAGTCTCCTCCGAGGACTTAGCCGTGTAAAATAATTACTAATCAATGCATTTCATGTGCTCGCCATTACTCTACTGAAAATACCAGCGGTTTTCGCGTCGACCGAAAAGAGCGCTCAAGATCCACTAAAACTTGCTTGGAATACCAAAAATCGAGCAATGGGTGGGAAAAGTAGAATATCGGGTAAAGCGTCCCCTGGTGCTGCTTCCAAAAGCTCAAATCGACTGCCGACTTCGAGCTCAGAATACCAGCCCAGACTATCCCGTCCTCAAAGATTCAACTGTATGTATGTAAAATAAGTTTCATTTACCAGTAAAGAATTCAGCAGTAGGATCCCCTTTCGAGTACCTTACGTTTCTTTCGTTCAGAAAAGCATCTACGAAATTCCGGTGATGATGATCCCCATCTCTGAACTTTTCTTTGTGGTCATTCACCACCTCCATCAGTAATTTTTCCATCATTTTGTGATGTTTGACAGCGTCTCGATATCCAGATTTCAGAGGGAAAAAAAGGTACCTAAGAAAATGCATCAAAATTATCCCCAATACAACTTCGTAATCAATATTTTCAGAAAGTATGAAACGTTTGCAGGTTTTTAGACTTATAGTAACTTAAACAATTTGAACTATTAGCAAAACTACTTGACTTGAGCTATTTTGGTGCATGTTGATAACAAGTATAGGAGATGCGGAAAAGAGATGCGTGAATTCTGTCTCCTCTCATAACTTAAGAAAAATATAGAGTGTTTATAATTTAAAGTCCACGAGGTTATTGGAATTATTATAAGCCTATGTGCTGTGAGAAAATTTTGAAGGAATTTATAAAACTAGTGAAGATATCCTTACCTCGCAGTCTTTCCAGTGTAGAGCATGTTAGGGACGGTCAGGAAGGTCATGGTGTGACCATATGACTCGTTCATTTCTCTGATTTGCCGGTCCGTGACCCTACTGCCACCGAATAGCGTGAGACGCGTGATGGAGGTGCACTTGTCGGTCAATAGCTGTAGAATTTCCACCGGTTCGCCTTTCTTTTCCCTCAGATAGTCGACGGTCTCTTTGATGGAATCGTACAGGGGTCCAGTCATGTTGTCCTTAATAGTTGTCATGCCAGATTCACGAAATTGTTGAAGGCAGAACTTTCTCAACATTTTCCATGGTTCGCCATTTATGAAGCCCACCCCTAGAATTTTGACAAATCGTGTCCTTAAAGAGGGAAATTGTTAGATAATGTAGAGAGTGTCATGCAAAAAATGATTTACAGTTGATTAATGTTCATTGCCATAAAAAGGAATCTGGATGACCCAAAATATACAGATTTCAAAACGTTATTGTAAAAAACTGTTTTTGATGTGGAATTTTCCTTGCCGTGAATATTGCTCTTTACAGAGACGTGATATTTTTGTAGTTTTGTGTATCGTTATTAAGATTTTTACTCTGAACACAATTCGAAATGCGTGTTTGAGATATTAGACGTCGCTCTAAATGCGCCTTTTGCAACCGAAAGCCAAATACAACAGCTAAACGAGGAATATTGTACATATTTCTCCTTACTTCTTTAAGCACTCGAGTATAATCATTACGGGGCAAAATCTCAAACTACAGAGTTTGGATGGCTAGGGGCGATACAAAACATTTTTCTCTTCGTATTCAGTACACTAAGCGATTAAGAGGCTTAAAAATATGCACAATGTCCATTTAATACCGTTATAATAAATGTATGGGACCTTTGAAAACCTATATAGTAAAAAGAACTATTGGGTTTTAATATATTATCAAAAAAGACTCAATTTTTTAAAGAAAATTACTAAATGATTTAGCAAATAGGCATCACATAACGAATTCATTTGAATTCACGAGTCTCTTCTTTTAATAAAACGACCGATTTCCATATGAGAATTTTGAAAAACGAAATCAAATGCTCTTTCCTTAAACAGGCATTACAAGCTGTGTTCAAAATAAAAAAAGCTCACCGGCCTTCATAATTTCTTTACCACTAATTCACCACTCCTCTAAAATTCACTTGAACATGACACTCCTTTACCCATAGATAATTAATAATTTTTTTTTCAAGAATCACAGTANAACAGGCATTACAAGCTGTGTTCAAAATAAAAAAAGCTCACCGGCCTTCATAATTTCTTTACCACTAATTCACCACTCCTCTAAAATTCACTTGAACATGACACTCCTTTACCCATAGATAATTAATAATTTTTTTTCAAGAATCACAGTATTTCTGAATTTTATAGTATATAAAAATTAACTAGAGTAAAAATTTATTTCGTATTCCAAAATACAAAATTTGAACAAAACAGAAATAATAGCTTTTAAGAAATTAAAATCGGAAAAAATTAAATTTTCGAGAAGAAGAGAAAAAACAAATATAAAAAATTTCAAAATAGTTCTATAGAACTGTACCGAACGTAATGAATCAAATAATTTGAGTTCAGTTTTTAACATTTTAGAAAAATGCTTTTTAAATAACAAAACGGAAAAAAAAATCCAAAAATACTTTAAAATGAAAATGTCTAAAAGAACATTATGAGATTTCACTTAAATAGAAAAGAAACAACAGAAATGTTTTCCAAACCAATAACTGTCGAGGTCGATAAGAGTGAACAGGAAAGAATAATCTGATTGAGAATGGATGGTTTAAGGCACTCCCAAATGACAAATAAACCGGTTTTTTTTTTTAATGACTTAAATGTCTCTTTCGAGTTCAACCATGATAGTGTGCAAAAGTTATCTCCTATTTCTCACTAATTTGCAACGTTTAAATGCTTTTTGTTGGAATGATTCGAAAAATATTTACAGAGAGGCATGGACATTACTATTTCATCCAGCGGAGGACTGGCCGATTTTGAGATATAAAATTTCAGACACAAAAGAGAGCAGAGCAATGTTTCCCAAAGTATGGTATGCGTACCCCCAGGGATACGGGAACAGTTTAGCAAGGGTACGAGTTCTTATGCGAAATATTTATACAAAATTTAAAATTTTTTGTTTACAACAAACAAAAATTTAAAAATTTTTTATCTAAAAAAACTAGCCATGAAAAATTATTATTATGTGTTTTTCTATAAGCTACTTTTAGAAGAGTTAACAGTTAATAATTAGTGGTGTCAACAGCCAGTTATGATTTTTAACTTTTGTGCAATTTTTTTATCACAATAGCTGTTATCACAGCAAAAACAATACCATCCTTCTCACTGACGCAAATAAACAAAACTTTGAACCAAAAAGAAAAATGAACATATTTGTAAAAAAATACATTCATTTTTTTTATTAGTGATACACAGCCGTACGAAAAATTTAGAAAAGGTACACAAAAGTCATTTGTTTAAGAACCACTGCAATAGAGGATTGCAAAAAACTGTATGACTATTGTGAAAGCTTTAAAAATTTTATGCATTAATTTTAGAATACAGTTAGAAAAGTTACCAAAAGATGGCGCTGTACTCTGTGCAGAGTTTATATGAAAAATACAAGTTGAGTTGGACTGGGATATTCCAGTACCACATACATGCGTTGTTTAAAAGACTACATGATATAAATTCTCCTTATCCGGTACGGCGAATTTTTAACAATAGCACTTATTGCTGTGATCATCGATGGCTTGCGGCACCATATCTATTGGTAACTTTTGTGATTAAGTTGTAGAATATCTATTTAATATTTCATGCAGGATTCATTATACACATACCGTTCTTTATTCAATCATTTTTTTGCTTTCGAGATTGAATTTAGTCAGTCATCCACTGAACACCCTAAATAGGTTCCAGGCAGATTGAAAAATCTCCCATTTCGCAAAGAAAAAGAATTTCCAATGAGCCAGGCTAATCAAATTCTCCAGTAATTTCCAGCCAGCATTTCTTTAGGCTTATTGCAATGCATCTTTCATAGCTCAGTAAATCAGGCTGTTTGCAATGAGCCTAGAGTAACGAAGACTTATTCTAAGGAGCTTTACGAAGCATTAACTGAAACAAGCTGAGCGAAATAAAGGCTTGTAAAAATGAATTCAAATGAGAAAGAAAAGCATCAGTGGTGGGAAAGGAAGTGTAATCAATAAAAACACATGGTAAAAACTGTTATTATTCACAAATACAAACTAGCATTAAAATATAACTATAATATAGATAAAAAAAATAATAAATATTTTAACAGTACAGTTAGTATTTTAATCACTAAAAAGAATAGAAACCCAAACCAAAACTTTACTGATTGATAACTTGTGCAGTGAAGAGGGAGAGAAAAGAAACTATGTATGCCGCTTAACTTTCGATTTTGAAATCGTATGATGATTCTTTGTGCGTCTCTGATTAAAGTACCGTTATAAGGAAAGGCCCAATGTAGGAAGACTGCAATGAATTTAGATTGATGGAGTAGTTTTTAAAGTATTTGGGTGGTTTGCAATAAGCTCAAAAATATCAGGCTAAAAAGGAAATTCTGGAGATATTTCCCATCAGCCTGGCTCATTGCTAAATACTGGTGAAAATTGTAACAATCTGGCTTTTCCAATTCGCCTTTGAGTAAATTTAATTTATAAATAGAAAAGTATTGAAATTATTAAATGCATTGATCGATGACTGTGCATTGGATCAAAATTTTAAAAGCACTTTTGGGAAATATTTTCAAGTGATGCTTTCAGGTATACCAGATCGACCACGTAACTCAACATCATTGTGGTGGGCAAGCAACTCAAAATCTTAAATAAAATTCTTCAATTTTATGGTACTTATGGATTCTCTAGATAAATGAACCTCAATTTCACTGACATGTTTTTTGACTACATAGAGCGCTGAAATCGCAAACTGTATAAAATGATGTTTAGAATTTTTGATCTGATATGAAGTTTTTGAAATTCTTTTCTATGTTATTCACACACCGTGTATCTGCAAACAACATACCATCACCAAAGAGGTAAGACAAAAGACTGAAATCCGATATTCTTTCGAAACATTCTGCCCTGCTGATGTGAATCTCACGGATGGCTTTCAAGCTGCCCATATTGATGTAGAGCATTCCGGCAAATCTGAAACAGAAGAGATCGCCATACTTTTTCTGTAGATCCTCAAGAACCAAGTGGCACGTCTGAGGTTTTAAGAAGGGTGAATAACCAAGGAATGGAAGGCCAATGGGCCCAGGCGGTAGACCCCTTGTTCTGAAAACGTAATACAATACGGTGACAACAGCTATCACAATGAGAACACCAACTGTCGTTGTATTGTCGAATATCTTAGAATAATTAAACCAGTGTTCAAAGATCAACTCCATGACAGTCGTTATTTCCTGGAGAGAAAAAAAATCAGTTAAAATCACATTTTTTTAATAAATCAGCATAAAAATTGAGTTCAACACTTCCGTCTGGCTTTTAATTTTTTATATTTTGAAACGTGAAAATAAAATACCACTTGTTTTAAAAGTAAGGTTCTCACTATTTAACTGAATCACAAATGAGGTATGTTTGAATAGCGCTATTATTTTTAAAGCATTTTTATCTCCCTGAGTTCTCGGAAAAATGGTTATTTATCTTCTTTAGAACTACATTAATTTTGTTCTTGATTCAAACATCTTATTTTAAACACTTGCATTATAACAAACTTGCTAATCGTAATTTATTACTCAATACTGAAAACACCTACAGTGTATCTGATCGTAAGACATGGTAGCATTGTACCCAGCAGATCACTGAAGTCAAGCATCACTGACTGCAATCAGAGAGTGGGTGGGTGGTCACTTTAATCATCCTACAAAGAGACTGAGGGTGTGCGGTATCGATCGTCATTTTACTGTTCTATCTTAATGTACTCAATTTCTCGTGCATGTCGTCGAGCTACCAAAGTGAGGGAGGCATTTCTTCAGATCATTCAAAAGGCCTTTGAAAGTGCAGCTTTAGCGCGACTTCAATAAAGTTCTACTAGTATATTAAATAATCAGTTCGAGAACTGTTAATTATTAAACTCATAGTAAAAAAACTACCTTTCGTATCACTCTACCAGATGCAGGAATAAAATGAAAGAGTTGAAATATAATTGCTTAAAAGAGCCATATTTGTTAATGAACTCAATTCTTTTCCTTTTAATCAAAATTTGAATTTGTTCGAAAGTTCTTGCAGTTTTAATTCTCTTTTTGGCAATTTTTTTACACTTTTCTTTTGCTCTACTTTATATTTTATTTCGATGCGCGAAAGCTATGACATTTAGAAACTAAAAATCACGGTGAGTAGAAAAATTAACCAGGAGTTCGAGAGAATAAAAAATTTTATAATTTGGTTCTTAATTTCAGAGTTATTAACTTTTCAACTTAAACATTATTGTCGATTTACTTCCCACTGAAATACAACTACAGGGAGGAAATTTGAGGTATTAATAGTGTATAAATTTACCATGTCGCACTTTCCTAAGTTCAAATTTCTATCTTCGTATAAGTTTGATTTTTTTTTTTAAATTTGTGTATCCTTTCGTTTCGTTTCGTTTAACATATTAATAAAATGTGCTCCCGTAAATTAGAACAATTTTATACTTTGCAAACAGATTATCGACTTTTAAGAGAAAAAAAACACAATGATGAATGAGAAGCGACCTAGTCGAGAACGAGGAGCTTCCTAATAATTTTTCTTAAAAAAAAGCAAAATAAATAAATAAACAAAACGTTAATACTATACGTATTCATAAAAATGAAATCCTCTATTTTAAAATAATTTAATGTATAGTTTTAAATAATTTATTTATTATTTAAAATTAAACATTAATTTAAAATAATTTTTAATTAAACACAAGTTTATGTAGATGTATCATGGAAATTATTCTTGGTAAAAAAATGTATCAATTCCTACAAAATATTTTCTTTAATGTAAAAAAATAAATAGCTAAAACAAAATAGTGAAATGAAATAAGTATTTAAATAAATATATTTTTTACGACGGATTCGAATTTCTGACATAAGGGGCTGCCGCAATTTGGAAAATAGGGTCCTAATAGTTTGGTCAAGAGTGCGGTCAAAACTTTGGACCCCTTAATGTTAGTTTTCCTTTTCCGTATTTTGTCATATCTCGAGAACTTTTAATGGAATTAAAAAAACTTCAGCCAATTTTGTGTCTGATTTCGTAACTTAAAATATCTTCTGCACTTAATAATTTGCATATTTGAAGTCACCCAGTCGAACCATTACAAATGAGTCCCAGAACGTGATGATCCAATCATTAGATTAAAAGATATTCAAGGTGGTCCGTTTTTATTTGTCACTGTATATTTTGTAAGGGGACAGTGTATTTTGTAAGTGACTATGATTTATTTGAAATATTATAAAATATCACTATTTTTCTTGTTTTCAATTTAATTAAATTCTGAATAAAATACATACTTGTATTTTTATGGATAACATGAAACATAGCTTCTTTTAAGTTAAAAAAAAAATTGTGATCGCCGCAAGGTGATCACAGGTTACCCATTGACAAAATGGTTGTTGTCCGATTTTTTCCTCTTGAACATCTTTAACTGTTGATCCTGAACTGCTCGGTACATAATTTCGCAGACATATTTGAATGCAGCTCAGATACATTCCTTGTAAATGATTGAACAGCCAATCGAAATCAATATTAACATTTTCGGATTGGTACAATGGTGTTTGAACTTTGAAGGCGATTGTCAGCTGTATCATACACCCGTTTCGGATTCACAAGTTCATACATGACATGGGATTTGAGAGCTAGGCTTTTTTTTTCCAGTTTTACATGAATAGTGAATGAATCATTTATATTGAGTGGAAGACAGTCTACGGTCTTGTGTAAGTCGTTGAGTACGTTGACAATGCATCATTTTATCCCTAACTGGTGATCAACACCCAGTTCTGGTATTGGCATGGAATGAGCTCAGAGAGCGGTAGGGTTCAATTCTCTCTACCACGTTGGTACTTTTGTGAAGAACGGGCTTCATGCTTGCGTTTGCGAACGGAATACTTTCGTTTTTCCGTTTGCGTGTAACGCTTAAGGTATTCCCGCCTACGCTCTTAGGCTTTGGCTAAGCCTCGGTAAGTTAGACCCTAAACGTACAAGGCTGAAAAGAGTCGGTATGTTTAGGCCTCGGCATCGTTTTTTTCTTGCTTTAACTCTAACCTTTGGGACCGTATCAATCAGTTTGGGACCCTCTTTATTTGAGATATTCACCTGAATTAGTATTCACCAGAATCCAGTTTGAACTGTAGGTTAGAATTTCTGATTTTCAATTAAAACAATAAAAACAAAAATATCGTTCAAATGAGGAAATTCTCTTTTATTCGCAACTCAAGAATTATTTATGGGATCTCTCTGGTCCCATATCTCAAAAATAAACTCACCCACTTAATGCATAACAAAATTAAAAGAGAAAAAAGGAATTCTAAAGAAATTATCTAACAGCAGCGATCGCCATAGCAACGCATGCAATGAAGATGTAGCATGCACACCGTTTACCATTTCTCTTGAACACTGTTGAGAAGTGTGATGACGTCCAAATAAGATGCGCACGACATCAAACCAGAGAGAAAACCCATTTTATCAATGGGTGAAACACGAAAAACAATAGTTAAATTTTTTTTGTTGAGGGAACGTGCTTTTTAAATATCTAGAGTGTATATTTTTAGTAGTGCATCCTAGATCAGTTGCTTCGAAAATTTGAATCTTCTCTCGCTCTACCCTTTGATAATCTAATAGCTGAACCAGTTTTTGAAAGGTGTGGCAATGATTGGTTTGTTCAGTGGCTCAAGTATGTGTAAACAGTTTTGTATTTAATCCTAAGAAGTTTTCTTTTCATAACCTACCAGCTGAAAAATTATTATTACTTAAAAATTTTAATGTCTATTCTATTATCTCTATTTTATTTTATGACTTCAAGATTTTAGTATTAGATATTTTTAATTTGATTAGCAAGTTCTCAAATATAGCTTCAAAGAAATTTGATTTTACTATGCTTTACCTTGCTTTGAAAACCCGATATTTTTAAAATGAGTGAATAAGCGTTATTTAATTTAACGAACGACTTTTACTAATTCACTACTCTAATTATTAATTTATAGTGGATTCTGTTATAATTCTGTTTTGGTCTAAAAAAAATCATGGTTGTAATGCAAAAGAACACATTGCTATCTCAACCACTTATCCGTGTTGAAAACAATACCGTTTCTTGAAATACTAAAACTATGATTAGAAAGAGTCTAAAAGATGATAACAGTCATTTTCAATCAAAGAAATAGAAGAAAAGTCACTTATATAATTACGTAAGCTAATTATTACGTAAGATATGTCGTTACGTTAACTATATCTATTTGAAAATGACGCTGACATTTTGCAATGTGCCAGGCTGATCGAAAAAAAGGTACTTTCCATTCCAACTAATATTATTAACACTGACTAGAAGAAAGCCTATATGTTTAGGAAGTGTGACAAGCTAAATTATTGACAGCAATCCTTTAATGAGGCAGTAAAGCTTTCACTATTTATTTCAAAACTGCCTGAAATAAAACAGTCTAAATGATTATTAGCGTCAAGGTAAGTAGGTTCAGGCTGATAAGAAAATAATGGGTAATTTTCTAAAAAATTGAAACACATGAAATATCGTTGTTTGCAAAGAACTAAATTCTTTAATTAGCCGGAGTTTTACTAAAGTACTGGTTAAAACCGTAGACTGAGAATTGCATTGCAATCGGGCATTGTAAGGTGCTATGGGTAACATTCCCATTACAAACTGATGTGCATTTGATACCGGGATCTAAATTATATTTTTGTGCCGATTATTTTTTTAGAACCAGCCGACCCAATTGTTTAGATTGAACCCAATCCTGAAGACAAGGGAACTCCTGGATCAAGTATTGGGAGAAAATTTGACTTCGTGGAGGACTTTTTGGGGGAACTAATCCACATTTGAGGTACATGAAGAGAAAAACCACGAAAACTTTCCACTGTTAGCCAGATGGCAAGGGGACTGATTGCAACCCATGATCCGTCTATCACTGAGGATATTTTACGTCAGCACTGTGGTCGATGCGAGCAGGATGCGGAATTCGTACCGACCAGCCTGCGATGGGATTCGAACCCGGTTCACCTCATTGGAATGCTCCATCCCCTGAACTATCACGGTTGCCATCATGATTATTGTCGAAAATCTCATTCAAATGGGATCAGAATAATATTAATTTAACGATTTGGGCGTATTTTTCGAATGGGTCGCTAATTCATTAAACTTCTATTTCTGGGGGCCTATTTAGAAGTAATTTCAACAGAAATAATTAAGATAATTTAAGTAAATAAAACAACCAAATCAAATGCACACGAACAGTCAGGTCCTTAATGAGAAGACACCCTTTGAGGTGCTTGATAACGTTCTTGTTGATTGCATTCTTGTTGATTGAGTGGGAATTCTCAATCCTTACATTTTTTTAACAGTTTGGACCATTAATTTGATAGCACAAAGAGTACTGTTCGACTTTTTTATGTGTACACCAGAACATGTATTCTCGATAGATCGAAAAAATTATTCCTTAAGCACTGGCGTTAAAATTAAAAATGTATTTTTTTTATTTTAGAAAGTTTATTACTCTTCCGATAATCTTTAGGCAGTACCCACAAACTTCAGTTCTCAGATATAAATTGAGTTTTTTTTTTTTTTTAAATATTTGGCTTGAGAGAACTTACGATTTATTCCTCCATATTTCAAAAAAAAAANAAAAAAAAAAAAAAAAAAAAAAAAAAAAAAAAAAAAAAAAAAAAGAGGCAGAAGAAAACTGTTATCTTACATTTTCGATCACTCATTGAATAATTGAAATGATATGATATGATAATTGAAATGATAAAAAATTCATTAATAAACAAAGATGAATCACATAGTTTTGGTTGTCATCATCACAAAATTAATAAACGTTATAATAGTCTGTAAATTAGTTATCTTATTAAAGGTGTTTCACAATAATATTTATTTGATATCCCTCCTAAATATCATTCTCTGATATTAGATCTGTATCTCTGATATTGTTCATTTTGCATTTGTTTGTTAGTCAAAATTAAACACTAAAACTTCTGATATTATAAAGTAATCACCTGATATCCTCTTATTAAAAAACAATTTATGATACCATTTTCAACAATTATCATATAAATTTATATTCATAGAAATCTATTATCTATATTCTCTCTATATCTATTATTGGAGTACTCTTAGTTAGGAGCTGGGAGTTAAATTTCAGTTTCAAGGACTTAAAAATTTCGCTCGCCACTTTTTTTCACGAAAAATATTAACTATTTTTAAAATGTCAACAGAGTGAGTAAAATGAACGTTTCGGTGACTAAAACCAGAAAGAATATGGAAAAGTTAAAACATATTAACTCATTTTTATGTCATTTAAATGAGACAATTTTAAATTAAAAAAAATATTAATTTAAAATACGGTTACCATTAGCAATGATTCTAATAACATCAAAATACGAAACGTTCCGTGAGAATACCGTGAAAGAAACTTTTCATAACTAATTCTGTTTTTATTAACATAACTGGATTCTAAAATGCGAAAATGGAATTTAAATCCAACACTTTTATCTGATTTCAAATAATATTTCAAATTGTTTCTCATAGGAATAAGCTACGTTCAATTTGTGAAAAAATGTTGATAAAAAAAGAAGATAAGTAACCAATAATTAATAACAAAATGATAAAAGTAAAGTAAAGAATTATTTTAGATCATAAAATATCGCGTTAAAAGAATTTTTTAGATGAACCGTTTTTCCTCAAAAAGGGGAAAAGCACTTGAAGTTAACATTGTAGAACTCTTATGATGCCGATTTTTATTTTTTAGGTTTTCAATTATTTTTCTTTGGTTCTTTTGTCATGTTCAACTTTTGAATGGTTCTTTTGTCATATTTGTCAGCCAAACTGTGTTTTTATAAACAAAAACATGGTATTTGCAGAAATAAACATAGATCTTAATATTTATAAATTAAAACGGTAAATGGAGCAGAAATTAAAACAATATTATTAAATTAATTAATTAAATAGATAACGATGATCTTAGTAGAGTGACATCACTAAACAAATTTTTTAAAAAAAATATTACCTCGTGACGATAATTCTGTAACTCTGAGGCATTCGTTATTTATGAATGGTCCATAATTATGTAAATGAAAATTTCATCTCTCTTCTCTTCAGAATATGAGATTGTCTGGACGAAAGGCTTTGAAGTTTCGGATGAAACAATTACAGATGGCGCCAATGCAGCTAAAAACAAAAATGAGTCGATTGAAAACTTTTATGGGTGGGATGAATACTACTACATCATTTTGATGCTGTGAAGACTCTTCCGCTATTCATGACTCTCATCATTTTTTCCGTGGACTTACTTTCTTTGCTACGTGTGTATGTTTGCCTCTGCATCTCACAACTAGCCCCCCCCCTCCCTCCTTAAAAAAATATTGTTTATTTATAAGCTTTTATACGAATTTTTGAGACTTAAAACTGAAATTTCTTTTTCTTTTTTAATGATTTTTGCTTCTGAAATAGGGGTGGAAATTTTTAGATATTTTATGTCTTAAAATCAAAATAAATAAACAAACGACAAAATAAATTAAAAAAATTTCTTCTTTTTGAATATTTCAAAAAATACAAAAACGTACATTCAGAAATATAACATGCAGTAAAAATATCAAAACAAACGAAACATTTTGATGCAGTGGTTATCGGATGTTTTAATAGTTTTAAAAAAAGTCGTAATAACGAAACATATTGCTGTAAACCATTTCTCAAAATTCACAGCCTTCTTCATAAAATTAATTTTACAGTTGATTGTAATTTACTTTATTTCATCAGAAACAAAATACCTTCGGGGTAAGTTATTGAATTGAAAAGTAATATCGTCCGGAAAAAAAATAGAAAGTAATTAAAAAAATTAAACCGAAAATTATTGAATGAAACTCAATTATTATTTTTTTAAATTGTTTTTCATTATTGTGCAAAACAAATGATAATTTTAATTTTTAGCATTTTTTTACACATTGCGGGATGATTTTATAGCGTATTTTTCCACATTTTGGACATGAGACAGGACTTACTAAATTTCAATTGTAAAAAATGTGAATTACTATAAAAGTATCCAAAATTTTTCTTAAATCAAACTTCAAACTTTTTTTTCTATAACATTCGCCATTAAAATGTTAGGCCAACGAGAGGATAATCAGTTTTTTCTTTTAATCTATAAATGCAGAAAAAAATTCTAAAATGTCATTTTGTTGGGGATAAAATTATTCTCAATAAAATATTATAAATGATAAAATATTGCTCAATCTAAAGGATACTGCACCGCAAAAAGTTACGGTAAATGTACTTGAACTCAAGTACGGCCTGCATAAAATACATTTTACTGTAAAATCTATTTTTGCCGTAAAATTTTACACTGCTTCATATTTAATTACATAATATTTCATATTTAATTAGATAATTCATAATATTTATTTAAATACAGGGATTCAGTGAACTTATTGTAAATATTATTGTAAAAATTACATTATATCAGAATTCTTTGCTCCTTAAAATGTTTCGGTAAAAAATACCGGCATTCACGATGTTTTACAAAATGTATTAAGCAATGAAATGTATCAACGGTTGGACTTAAAACACTATTCACAAATATTCTGAGGGGGGGGAGGGAGAGAGAGATTCGTTTAAAAAAATGTGGAAGTCACAATTCAAGCTAGTCGGAATAAAAAAATTTTGAAGTAAAGCAACTTTTATTCCAAAAAAAACTGTCATCTTCTTATAGGTAGCAACAAAAAAGGAAGAAAAAAGCCAAATACAAAATTACAAAAAAACACAAAAACTGAAAGAAGAAAAAAAAAAAAAAAAAAAAAANAAAAAAAAAAAAAACAGATTTTTTTTAATAGTTAGGGCATTTTTATTAGAAAGTATCCAGAGCTAATTGATCAAGTTTAGTAGTCGTTGGTGCTCACCATTGCATAATTTTGTCATTTTTTCATGAAAAGTACTTCAGGATTTCCTCGTGTTCTTTTAGAAAATGAATCAAGTTCGTTGCCTTCTGTTTCTACTTAGTATTCTTATATTGAAACAGAAGTCAGCTTACCTGATTAGTTTTCTGGAAGAATACGACGAAATCCTGAAGTCATTTTGATGAAAAAAGGATGGTTGTTGACAATCGCCTATTAACTTTGGTAAATGTCCGAAATACATACTAGGTCTAGTGAAGTGCCACTGCCCGATATGCATTTGCTCTGTATGCCCTACATCAATGTTTATTTAAGGTCAAGTGCCACTGCCCAGTATGCATTTCACCGGTACTCCGAACACTGATGTTTCTCCTAATCTATCTTCAACAGATATTGAAATATCGAATCAATACAATAAGATCAACGAATAAATTAATATCAAATCGAATATAACAAATATTTCGGACATTTACCAAAGGGACTATGTGATTACTGACTGATTCACCGGTTAAAGTCGACATTCCTTTGATTTCCATCATTCACGGTAACATATGAATAATAACCACAAGTAAATCTTGTTCTAAATGCGGTCATTTTTTAAGACTTTCTAGATTGATTATTGACTGATTTCAATCAAGAGAGTAAAAAATAATATCTAATAGAATTATCTGCATTCAATTTATTTTTTGTCGTGCAGTTTCAACCGCAGAAACCATTGTGATAAAAATATAGAATTTATAAATTGATACTTGCAATAAACAGACAAAGATGAATCAAAGAATGTATTATGCACACATTAACGAAAATACTATACACACAGAAAATCTATTTATTTACACAAATATTTTTCATTTACAGTCAAAAATTTAATTTATTCAATTAAAATGCATTAAAATGTTACCTACATAAAAAAATACAGGGTTATCTAATAAATATCCTACATAAATTTCCTACATCCTTTACTCATTCCCTCACGGAACTTGCAAATTTTTCTATGAATAGCAATATGTTTCTTGGATTTACACGCCACCTTACGAATTTCGCTGAGTTTGAATTTAGTTTGAATCGTAGGCAAACTTATGACAATTCACAGAAGGACATGAATCCATTCATGCAATTTTATTTCCGATTTATCTTTCATATGTTTTCTTTCCAATTTTAGCACCTAAACCTTACACTTAACTAGCGATTATAAAATAAAAATAGAAGATAAATTGGAATTGATGTTGCTGAACTAAAAAATATAAAGGATAGAAGGAACTGAAAATTAAGTATTCAGAATTAGAGGTAGAAAATGTTGAAAACAACACCCATAGCAAAAGAAGAAAAAAAAAGTTGAACAAAAATTTCAAGAAAGTCTCTAATGATACCGTGATTGAAGAAACGATTTTGAAGAGAGGAAAGAAAACGAACAGATGATGGATTTCGGGTGACAATTGGAAATTAATTGAAGCTGAAATTGAATAATGGTTTGATCAAGTTTAAGAAATACATCAGATGATTAAAACCATAAAACATTCCTACCACCACAGCTGAAATTTCGTAGATCGAAATCAAGAATGTCTTGAAAAGCTGGAATAGTTTGTGGTGGTCATCAAATCGTGGAGGTGATGCTAAAAGTGGATATTAATGAAACACGTAAAATAATGCAATCTCTATTTCATTTACTTTGGAAAACAGAAAAAGTACCAGACACGTGTAGAGAATCAATTATCGTTAAAAAGTCAGATCGTTTGTGATGATTTCAGAGGAATCAGCTTTATGTCGATTCCAGCCAAAATGTAAGAAACAATGTGTCATATAAACAACCTGAGTGCAGAACAAGCTGGTTCCAGAAGGGGTGCAGGAACAATTCAGTGAATATTTTCTTTAGAGAACATGAATATTGAACAAAGTCTAGAAGTTCACACATGAATTTTATTGATTTTAGATTCCATTAATAGAGAGATGTTGAATTTTAGAATAATATGAGATTTTCGAAATGTTCATAAATATCATTAAAGGATTCGAAGTGTTAAAGTAAATTGAGCCCTTTAGCATTGAGACAGGTGCTAAACAAGGTTATTATTCACAATAATAATTCATAATTATAATTCGATAATCGGAAATACAATCCAAGAAACGTAAGAGGAGTAAGATGGAACTTTACTACAAGACTTAGACTTCGCCGATGGTTTTATTTGTCAGCGATACAAAACAACTATTTTCGAAAAATATGCAGGATTGAAAATAAATAAACATGAAATCAAAATTATGAGAATAAAGGCGTGAAATTTAAATTGAAAGTGACGAAATGGAAGATATGGAAAAATTAATGGGTTGCTCGTAATAACCACTTTTCTAAGTAGATAATAATGCAAGAGATCCTTTGCTTTGCTACGCTATTTTTAATCTCTTAAAAGCTTTCATGGACATTTCATTTTGCTTTAGAATATAAAAAAATGTGATTGCGTGCAACAGAGCAATTTGTTTTTCTTTCATGGCAAAATCCAATTTTGTCATATAAAATGGAAAAATATTCAACTTGATGATTGACAGGTGATTTTTAATCACTGTCATTATGAACTATTTCTTATAAATTAGCTTAACTTTTTCTTTCTTTTAAGACATGCACTCTGAATATTACTGAAAACTTATATAGCTCAATCCTATTTTACTTAAAATTAAAAAAAAATTGATGTCGGATTTCTGGTTTGCGCTTGAGTTCATTTAACCTATTTTTTTTAGAAACAGTATGAGTTTAAAAAGAAAAGTACAAATCCGTACTGTTTACCAACTACTTGATAAATAGTAAAAAAAAGAAAATGAGCATCATTCCTTTTAAATCTTATAATCGTTCGCTTTATGTAATGTGCGTGTACAAAAAAGCAGTCCGCAGAGTTATTCTCTCGGTGTGGCTCGTATGTTCAGTTTCCCAGTCACAATAAACTCGTAACTCTCTGTTTTGGAGTCTTCCCCGAGACTGAGTCTGAATTTCTGAAGGATGGAAGTGAGGAATAGAAACGTTTGAGCCATCACAAAAGATTCACCCAGACACGTTCTTCTGCCTAAAAGATGGAATTTTTCTTTTCAAAAAATGTTACATCCAAATACATACGTTTGAGTGAAACTGTCACCGCGAATGACCAAAATCAAGAGTGTGTCGATGAATGTCACCGGTGAATGTCAACAATCACATTTGGTGAATGTCCGAAATATTTATTATATCCGATTGGATATTAATTTATTCGTTGATATTATTACATTTATTCGATATTTTAATATTTGCTGTTGAGGACAGATGAGGAGAAACATCAGTGCTCAGAGTACCAGTTAAATGCATACTGAGCAGCGGCATTTCACTTTAAAGAACATGGATGTAGGGCATAACCGGGCAAATGTACATCGGGTAGTAGCACTGACCCTTAAAAACATTGATGTGGGGCATACCGGACAGTGGAGATAGTTCTAGTAGAAATATAACTAGACATAGTATATATTTCAGACATTTACCAATGCGACTATGTGATTGTCAACATTCACCGGTGAAAGTCAACAAACACCTATTTCGGTCATTCAGAGTCACAGAACTATATGATATAAAAAAAGTACATTGTGTTACATCTTTTTCATAATGCTGGCCTCATTATGTGACGGAGAAAAAATCAAGGTTTTTTTTTGGAACATTATATTAGGATTCGTACAATCCTTAGAAAATTTAAAAATTTGTGGGTTTAAAAATTTATAGATTTGTCTTAGTGGAACGAATTTATTGAAATTCTTTCACTTCATAACGGTTGAAGTCTCAACAATATATCTTTATTTTGAAATCTTAAGCGTTGTGACGGATGCGAACTTATTAAAATACATTTTATTTTTTAAGATTTGCAACCACTTTTTTAAAGACCATGTAAACAAATACCATACAATTTTTAAAAAAGTCAAATGATGAACGGAAAAAAATTGCTCTAAAGTAATAAAGGCAAGTTTTATCATAAAAGCATGATAAGATTTAACATATTAATTTTCAAAATTACTTTGTTTACAGAAAGTTTTTGAAGTTTATTAATGTACGTCTCAGCAACGTATGGAAAAATTTTATAGCATTCTTACATTAAAAAATAACTAGCATCATTTCGGCAATATTTCCTCATAACAATATTTAACTAAAATTTGTAATCGAGTTCAAGATTTCTTTAATCAAAAAATTTCAAGTAAGGTTTGACTCCAATAATCTCAAAACAAAAACAACGAATCTGTCAATAATAGTGTGGTGTGATCATGGGATCACCACAATGTTTACTTTTCATACTGGGCTGTCTCCAACAGGAGCGCCCTCTTCATTGCCTTTGCAGGATCTCTAGGGCTCGACTCATAGCTCGTCTTTAGAGATTCTTGCAACCGCTAAGGAGGGGACGCTATCTTTTGGAGATAGACCAGTATTCCCCGTGGATTTTTGAGGAGTGTAGCTGCTTCATTTTTGAGCTGGTTTTTTTCTCCCCCTGTGTGCTCCACGCCGTTATAATTCATCTTAAGTTTATTCCTTTCTTAACTCCATAAATTTAACGTATAGCAAGTCATCTATTTCGAGAATTTTACTACTATCTAAAATATGATATTTAAGTAAATTTACATTTATACTCCCTGGAGCACACAGGGAGGACATAGTCCACGTGTTGAACTTGGTAATGCTTCATCTTGTATTCCATGAACTTCACTTAAAAATGTGACGATTAAATAAAAGTATCTATGATGTAGTTGATGTCTAGAAGTCTATTAGCTACGCCACCCTGAAATATCTCCCACTTCAAAGTAAGTTGATCTCTGTTAATGATCGATACCATGAGACGAGGAACCACCTGCTCTGGCGAGCAGCATCTACTCTCCAATATGCGCCAACAACACGAAAAGTAGTTTCACTCAATTTAGTGGATTCACCATTTGAAACAATATCGTATGATTCACCATTTAAATAATAGTGAATGATTAATGCATTGTTGTTGAAATGCATTTAAATCAGAAAGAGAGGAATCGATTATTATGAATTTACATAACAACTGCATTTGATGGAACTCATAGATAAATAAGCCCTGAATTTATCATCATAAAAATTTGAAGATTCGAAATTGTTAATTGGTTTCTTTTTCATAAATTGACTGAATTCCAAAAACGCTTGCATTAACCATGTATATAATTAGTGGAAGGTCCCTAAAGTAGATCCATCTTTGACATCTTTTCTGATTAAATCGCTACAAAGCAAACTACTGCACACAGATTAAACCACTCACCAACACCAAAAGTGACGGGAAGTGCGGGTCTCTTGCTCTTGTCTTCACACATGAATCGGTACGGATTGAACTTCTCGGGTTCTGGGTAGATCTCTGGATCATTATGGCAGGTCCACATGTTCATAAGAGTGTATGCACCTTTGGGAATCCTGTATCCCCTAATCACAGTCTCTCCTGAAAAATAAAATGTTGTTCACAATCAGAAAAAAATATCCTAAATCCGTCGAAAATAGTTGATCAGTATTATTTGATTCATCAAGTGATATCTTCAGTTACGGGATTTATTTTATTTTTATAACCGTCGTTGAACAGCCAACCCAAGTTTTGGGTTTACGACTACTAATGTTCAAATCCGTAGCCTTGTCATTTTGAATCCAAGCCAGAAGACAGGGAAACTCCTGGATCAAGTATTGGGAGAAATTTGCCTTCGTGTGAAGACTTTTTGATGAAACTAACCCGCATTTGCGCTACATGGAGAGGTGTTACATAAGATCACGAGAACCTCCCACGGTTAGCCTTGCGACAAGGGGATTCTAACCCATGATCCGTCTACCACTGAGGAAAGTCTACCTGAAAGTCCTTCTCGTTGATCGTCATGTAGAAGTATAGAGAGAGGAGTAGCAGCTCAGGCGCTGCCCACGTCTTCACACTGGGGTCAAAATAACGTGGTATTCCTGCCGAGGCTGTTAGATGATAGGGTCTTAAAACGGGGCTAGTTAATAGGTCATTGTATGGTGGTCAGGTGTGCTCAGACTCACTCATTAGAGGCTTTCTTTGCTCTTATTGTGGTTCCCGACCTTGCTGCATTCACGCGGCACTGCTTTGCGCTCCCGATTCGTTTTTTTTAAATATTTTTTTTATCGAACATCAAATTTAGTAGTTTGGAATAGGCTGAATTAAGTTAAACTTTACCCTGTTAGTAATATTATTACGTACAAGAGAATCGATTCCTTTATGACAATATTTTGATTAGTTTCGCGAAGAGATTATTTGATATCAGATAAAAATTAATCTTGCGTCTCTTTTTCCAACTCTACTAATTGAATTTGAAAAATGTAAAATAAATCAAAGTGATGTGATCATTATATTTTATTGATAGCAATAGTCGAATTGTTTTGAAAAGTGAAATTCTTAGTGTGAGTGTAAAATTGGGAGTTAGTCAAGAGTTTGTTGTACTTGTTCTCCAGAACCATACCTCAAGTGACTCGANAATAACTTGAATGTTCCGGAAACGCTAACATCTTTCTCGTGTAATAAAGGATACCAGAAGGTAAAAGCACGTGTTTTGGAGCACATGTGGTGGATTTTTGGCGTGAAAAAATGCGCGCCGCCTCCTATTGAGATGCCTCAGGTGACATAATATTTAGGGTCGAATCCCAGCGATGGCAGGTTGATACAAATTCAGTGATAGACGGATCATGGGTTAGAATCCCCTTGTCGTCAGACTAACCGTCAGAGGTTTTCGTTGTTTTCCTCTCTGTGTAGAGTTCGTTAGTTCCATGAAAAAGTCCTCCGCGAAGGCACATTTCCCCCAATACTTGATCCAAGAATTAATTCCCATGTCTTCTGGAATGGGCTCAAAATGACATGGCTACGGAGTTGAACATGGGTAGTCATAAACTCAAAATTGGGTCGGCTGTTCAACGACTGTTATAAAATAAAATAAAATAAAATGCTATAAAAAATTACATTTTGCACTAAACATAAATGGCGAATCAAATTTTTAATCAGTTTTTAAGACCTGATTTCCAACTTTTAATGAACAGGTCTACCGAAGTAACCTTTGAAGCATGTATATATATATATATATTGACCAACAAGATAGTAGCTCTCCAGTGGATTCCGGCCCACTGTGGAATCCAGGGAAACGAGGCGGCCAATCTCCTGGCAAAAAAGGGGGCCTCTGTCCTACAGAAATCTAATTCCAGACTCTCCTTCTATAATATCAAAAGTCTCATAAAGAACATCTTCAGGGCCACTTTTCACGAGGAACTAAAGAATCGTAATTCCAATAAACCATGACTCAAACAGATTCTCAATGTCCCTCAGTGGCCTAGGATGAAATCTGTCGCCATGCTTCGTCTGATAACTGGACACGATTGCCTGAAAAAACATCTAAGTCGCATCCACGTGGTTCATGATCCCTTCTATACATTGTTTGACCTCCACGAGGTAATGGACTTGTATTACCTGTCTAGGTGCCCTGCTGTCCCTCGGAAATCTATCTGAGAACGCTACTGAATTGCTCTCTATCAAGCAATCCTATCAAGCAATATTGGAGCAAACAAGTTCGCAAGCTAACGTTATGTTAAGCTTATGTTAGCTTAACGTTATGTTAAGCTAACATAAGCACATAACATAACTAATACAGTTATGTTATGTGCTTATGTTAGCTCTTTTTTCCAAAAATAAATGATAAGTCGGCCTGTCTAATTCAGGGGCTCGATCTTTAGTCAACGTGTTCAACGACAGCTCTGGAAAAAGGTGCAAAACCCCTATGTGAGGAACAGTTTTTCAAAAATGGAAAAAAAAGTTTGTGATCTAGTTTAATGATATTTAAAAAGTTACTCCAGCGCTGTATTATATGGGATGATAAAAACTTGCAAATGTTGGGAATTACTTACCGATTTAGATAATTTCAAACTAGGTGAAAAAATCTCGACAGGTGGTTAATTTAAAATAAAATTTAATTGCTTTATTTGTCCATTCTGAAACTCAGATAATTTTCTTTGCTCAAAAATGATACATAGAGTTTCATATTATAGGTTTTGCCTCAAATTTGAGGCACTAAAACTTTTGTTACTATTTTCTTCGTATAAATATTACTATAAAACACTGTTAAGGGGGTGTGAGAGCCCAATGTAGCAAAAGTTGTTGACCATTTCATTGCTATAACAACTTGCACCTGATTTGAAGGTTTTGGTCAAAGCTTCACTATATTATATCTAGTTTAATTCCTTTCTATGTCCAACTCGGTAACCTGGGAAAGCAGCAGTGACTCTTACCACATACTCTTTGCCAACATCACTCGAATTGGAGAACAATGTATGGAATTTCACAGAAATAAAATAATAACAATACCTTGAATAAAATTTTCTCGGTAAAATTGCCAACAACGTATATAAAGAGTCACTTACTGATGCATTGCTGACTGGGGAAAAGTACGAAGAATTTGGAAGTGCGCATGATTTCATAGATGTAGGCGTTCGTGAATGGAAGTTTGGTTTTGTCTTCCATGGTTGGGGATCTGTCACGTCCAACGACCTCCACAATCTCAGAGTAGATCTTGTCTTGGTACTCTTCTATCTGTGTCATGAACATACTAATAAATAACGATACACTGAGGACGCCATCCCCAAGGAACTGACCCAGAGATGCCACCAATGACTTGTCTGGAAAACAAATAGATAAGCATTCAATATTAGGATGATCATTCGGTACAACCAATTCAGTACACGAAATTCGGTACAACCAATAAACTGTATTTAATGATATATATCAAATTTTGAGTAATCTCATTCCGATAGTGTTGAGTATAGTGTAGAGCCCTAGATTACCTAGCTCAAGTAGTGCCCTTCTTTTTTCCCGCTTTCGATTTAGATTGTCAGCCATCAATTAGTTGCCATTTCGGTGTCTAGTTTGAACTGTGTGAAGTATCATTGCTCTTGATATTTTCATTTCATAAAGTGTTGTAACGTTTCTTTTAATATAAATATACCGGACAGTGGCACTTAACTAGACCTAATATATATTTTGGACATTTACCAAAGCGACTGTCTGATTGTCAACATTCACCGGTGGAAGTCAACAACCACCGATTTCGGCCATTCACACACACATACATATTGAAGGCTCAGTGCGCTGTCAGTCTGCAGGAATGGGTTTCAAATCTCAGTGACAGCTTACTCGGCGTCAGATGGATGTGTAATGAGCATGTCTAGGAAATAAAGATGGTATTGTACGCAGTGATGAGCATATTGTTACAAGAAAGCTCCTGGTCACGAAATTGTAGAACCTCTGTGAATCTCATGGTCCACAACTGCCTTTTGTAGGAATGTTATTTTTCACTTTTAGAGTACACGATTAGAAACGTAAATATTTTCATTACCGGTGAAGTATTTAGCTGTGTGATCTCCTCTGGCTGCCCTGTCACTTCTCTCTTTGAGGAAAGCATCGATGAAATTGTTTGGCTGTTGATTTTTATTGAATTTAACTTTGTGTTCTTCAACAATTTGATCCAATACTCTGAACATGATCTTTAAGTTCTTCATCGCTGACCAGTAACCGGGTTTAAAAGGCAGCATAAATCTAGAAAGGAAAACACATTCTCTATCATTTGGTGCAATCAGGGGTTCAAACTCATTAAATTTTTCCAACATAATTTCAAATTTCAAATGAACATAATTCCTTCATATAAAAAGAAACCTTAACTTAATAAATTTTAATATAAATGGTAAGTCAAAATGAATGTCATAAGTGCAGGAATGTATGCAGGGAGTGTCATACAGGAATGTATGCAGGGAGGACATGCTCTCCTTTTTGTATGCGGCATACATCAAGTCTGAAATGTAATTCTATCCAAACTTTGTGCAGCGGGAATAGCAGATATGATATGATCTTTCAAATCAGTCTTGGTCGTTGAACCTGCGGGCATTTTTTTACGAATCTCCACAGTAAATAATCGCATTGGGTGAGAACTAGAAATCGTGGTAATCACAGCAAGACAGCATTGTCAGCGTAGAAGTAACGTATTACAGAGATACCTATTGCAGTAACGTATTACAGAGATAACACCGCAATTCAGTTTCTTTGCAGAAACAATAGGATTTTCAGGGTCATCTATAAGTGACTGTTTAAAACTTGATGTCCAGTGCATGCATGTATTATTTTTTATGATGTATACTACGAAAATTCCTATTTTTTGTTGCATTCCGGATTTTTATTTACGTCTATTTATGTAACCGCTCAGTCTGCTACAACACAGCGGAATGATAGAAGTTATAACATCTTTCGTCATAAAACACAATTGGTATACAAATGATAAGAATAAACAATAATAATTTATTTTCACTATAAAAGTAAATTATCTAACCAGTGACTAACCAGTGATTAAAGTATTATAAACAATGTTTTCAACCAATAAAATTCAATGTTTGAGATTTTGAAACAACAATGCAACATAATAATTATGTTTCTTTTCTGTAAACAAACATNAAAAAGCTTCAAGAAATAAGAGGAAAAAGAGTAAACAAAAAGGTGATAAAATAATAATGATAATAAACAGCATCGGATGACACAATGATTTAGATTTGACTGTAAAATTATAAGAAAGAATGATTTTTTTTACTTATTTTTTATTCAACATCACTATAATTTCTAGTTCATGATTACAGAAAAAAGTTAGCATTTTACAAGTACTTGTATCTCATAATTTCACAAATAGTCTTGTTTTTAGTCGGACCTCTATTTAACAAAATCACTTAATACCAATAATAAGCTCGTTATATGGAAAATTCGTTAAATAGAAAATCACCTCTTAAAATACTTAAACAACACAAAACAGGTTTTAAATTCTTAAACACTAGACATAATTAAAATAGCAATTGATACACTTTTATCTTGTAAACTAGTATCTACTATTTATCATATAAATCTCAACCATAAAAGAAATCTGCATGGAAAGCAAGAATAGAGCAAAACATTATCCAGTGTTACACTATCATGCTATATACATTTTCAACTAAAAAAAGTCTAAATTTATGTATAAAAATATAGTTGCATTTATTATAAAAGTAATTTTAAACATACATTACCACTTGCGTTAAGTTAAATTGCTACGGATGAAATCCGTTAATTTGAAGTGAGTTTTTCGTTTGAAGTGCAAACAAAAAGGGAAAGGGAATTTACTGCTTTCTCTAAGATAATTTTTAGACAAAACAGTAATACATTTCATAAAGCAGTGGCTTCGAAAATTAATTTAATGTCATTTCCCCCATAAATTGCTTTAACAAGTTTAAAATGTTAAGAAATATTTTGGAAAATAGGGAAATTGGATCTCAATGAAAAGTTCGTTAAATAGAAAATTCACTTCGCTATATGGAAGTTATTTTACAAAAAAATTTCCAAAATGCTCTTGGTTCCTCGAAAAAATTCGTAAAATAGGGAAATTCGTAGAATGGAAGTTCGTTAAATAGATGTCCGACTGTATTTGTATGGCTAAAAAATTCATAAAGAGCATTAAAAAATAACCAAAATTAAGTGTTCCTTCACTGGGCAATTTTGTGTTCCTTCACTGGTAAGAGCTGTTCCTTCACTGGGTCTTCTTACTACTTGTTATTTGAACCTCCAAAACTTTAAAACAATATTATGTAAGTTCTCTACAATTGTTTTGCATAGTTTGCAATTAGTAACAAATATGTTGACACTGTCATTTAACTGAAATTACGAATTTTGAAATTAATATGATTTTTTAAAAGGCAAGCGAAGCTTAAGTGTTCCTTCACTGGTTAGTTTACCCTACAAATGATAAGAATAAACAATAATAATTTATTTTCACTATAAAAGTAAATTATCTAACCAGTGATTAAAGTATTATAAGCAATGTTTTCAACCAATGAAATTCAATGTTTGAGATTTTGAAACAACAATGCAACATAATAATTATGTTTCTTTTCTGTAAACAAACATGAAGTTTATTCCATAGAATATGAATTAAAATGGATTACATTTATTAATAAAGAAATTACACCAATTAGACTACTTTTAAATATATAATCGATCTTAAATTTTAAAAAAAGCAACTTGAAATTACTTTTTTTAAAATTTATGTTCATTTGAAATCGTTGTCCAACAAAATTGATTTTAATTCGGCTTAAAATAACTTGAATGTTCCGGAAACGCTAACATCTTTCTCGTGTAATAAAGGATACCAGAAGGTAAAAGCACGTGTTTTGGAGCACATGTGGTGGATTTTTGGCGTGAAAAAATGCGCGCCGCCTCCTATTGAGAGGCCTCAGGTGACATAATATTTAGGGTCGAATCCCAGCGATGGCAGGTTGATACAAATTCAGTGATAGACGGATCATGGGCTAGAATCTCTTTGTCGTCAGACTAACCGTGAGAGGTTTTCGTTGTTTTCTCCTCTGTGTAAAGCAAATGTACGTTAATTCCATGAAAAAGTCCTCCACGAAGGCACATTTCCCCCAATACTTGATCCAAGAATTAATTCCCATGTCTGCTGGAATGGGCTCAAAATGACATGGCTACGGAGTTGAACATGGGTAGTTATAAACTCAAAATTGGGTCGGCTGCTCAACGACGTAAAATAAAATGAAATGCTATAAGAAATTAAATTTTGCACTAAGCATAAATGGCGAATCGAATTTTTAATCAGTTTTCAAGACCTGATTTGAACTTTTAATGAACAGGTCTACCGAAGTAACCATCTAGTTTAATGATATTTAANACAGCATGTATATATATATATATATTTACCAACAAGATAGTAGCTCTCCAGTGGATTCCAGCCCACTGTGGAATCCAGGGAAACGAGGCGGCAGTCTCCTGACAAGAAAGAGAGCCTCTTTCCGTCCTACAGAGATCTAATTCCAGTCTCCCTTTCTATAATATCAAAAGTCTCTATATATCAAAAGAACATCTTCAGGACCTCTTTTCACGAGGAACTCAAAAATCGTAATTCCAATAAACCATGGCTTAAACAGATTCTCGATGTCCCTCAGTGGCCTAGAATGAAATCTGTCGCCATGTTTCGTCTGATAACTGGCCACGATTGCCTGAAAAAACATCCATGTCGCATCCACGTGGTTCATGATCCCTTCTATACATTGTTTGACCTCCACGAGGTAATGGACTTGTCTCACCTGTCTAGGTGCCCTGTTCTCCCTCGGAAATCTATCTGGGAACGCTACTGAATTGCTCTCGCATACTTATAGATTTAAATGTTATCTTTTTGATGTTCAATCGTCTTTTAATGTGCCATTTGGAAATTTAAAAAAAATATTGACCTGGCTAAGAATCCGGCGTAGAGGAGATTAGTGGAAGTTATGAAAGCTGTCACGTGATAGAATGAGTCGTTGATCTCCTTCACCTGCTTCTCCGAGATGCCATCATTGCCGAACATGGTTTGACGAATGATGACATTGCATTTGTCGGACAGGTGTTCCACGATTTCCACAGGTTCTCCCTCCTTCGCCTTCAGGTATCCGAGGGTATCCTGTATGGAGTCGTACAGGGGATCACTCATGTTCTCTTTCATGGCAGTCATCCCGTACTCCCTCAGCTGCTGCAGGATGAATTTTCTCAATACTTTCCAGGGTTCACCATTCACCAGAAATATACCTATATAGGAAAGAACACTTTTTTTTAACACGTTGACTGCCGCGTCACCCGCAATGGGGTGACGCTTATTTGACTACCTGCGAAGGATAATCACATGTATTTGAACACAGGAAGTAACAAAACTATTGAATTGTTATAAAAGTAATACAAAAGTGATTTATTAAGAAAATTAGTGTGAGTCTCGTAAAAGCTTTCTTGTTCACTGCTATTTGACTCAGTGAAAAATAAGTTTTCCATTCTTCTTTTCGAAATTTCAACGAATTAGGGAAAAGATTTTAAGTCCTCTTTGCTCGGCAAAGAGATTCAACCTGAACTCGTAAAGTGACAAGAGGAGAAACAGATGCGAAGCAACGAACAAAAATAAGCAGACATGATACGACCATGGATACCGTTATTAACATAAACTCACATTATTAAAATATCGGTGGGAGCACTTAGCTGAATACGTTTCGTACAGCGATACTCGTAACCTGAAGGAGATTTCACTGTAAATGCGAGCGGCACTCAACGTTTTAAGTGGGTTTTTTTTTTCTTTTTAAAGTTTATACTTTCGCAGTGCTTATTTAACTGATGAATAGGCTCATTTTGCTATTGTGCGTAGCGAATTTCTACGCATCGAAGAGTAATAGGTTCAGTTCATGTGTTTTTCCTATTTATTTTTTTAGTTTTGATAATCGTGGCAGCTACATCTGAATTGAGATGCCCTACACTATACACTGATTTTTTTTAGATGAAATGTTAAGATGTCGATGATCTAAAATCAATTTAACAGCCTTAAGTTTTTTTAGGACTGCAACATACCTTGAACTAAGAATAAAATTTAGCAACACAATCAAAGTAAAGAAACGAAAAAAAAATTTACATAAGGTAATAAATAGTTCTTCTGTCCATGTATTGTTTTTGTTCTTGTAATGAAGGCAATTTCGATTGAAATTTCGACCCTTTAAAATTTTATTGATTTCGACCATTTAATTGAAATTTTCCATTTTATAGCCAAAAGGAGTGAATCGACAGTCAAGTTTCCAAGCACTTTCAAATTAGCTTGATCATTACAATTTTATTAAAAGTTCTTTACTTGTTTGCATTACGTGTATCAATCCTTCCCTGATCCATGAAATTCTATTGTCCTACTATTGCAGAATTTAAACAACCGAAAACTTTTCAACTATCTGAATAGATCAAATTTCAAGCAAAATTCTATGCCTGATTACAGTGCATAGTTGAATATAGCTTAGAGAAGAATTTACAGTAATGCTCCAGTGATTATGTGTATGCCGAGAATTAAATAAACGTATTTACCTTCGGTGAAGAAAGCAGAGAGGAGTGTATAATCAGAAGATCTCTGAAAGTAGTCTGCGTTGGTCAAATGAAATTCTTTCATGGCCTTCATGCTTCCTATATTGATGAACAAATTACCGGCGAAAGTGAAACAGAAAACATCACCGTATTTCTTCTGCACTTTTTCCAACTCCTCGTGGCAGGTCTCATCTTTCAGAATCAGCTGGTAACCAAAAAACGGGAAGGACACGGGTCCCGGAGGCAAACCTCTATTCCTGATGTAATAATAAAGACAGAGGATGACCACAATGATGGCCACAACTGTTTCACAGCCAGTGATACTAATGAAGTCCAGCATGTTCGATCACTACACTCCTGAAATAAACCATACTATTTATTTTAAATATATTTTTTAACTATTAACACGCTTTTTTGTTCCTTAAATCTAACTATACATAAAAATCTAACGATAATATCGCAATTTTCAATTGTGGTCAATACATTTTTATTGGCCCGAAAATCACATGGTAGGATCCAGTTTTCCAACATTCATTTTCACATTGGTAGCATAAAATTAATAAAAGTCATAAAGATATTGTTTTTCTATAAATATATTTGCACCCCTAATTTAAAAGTGTTTTTTTTTTTAAGTAATACTTCTTATGCGACTTCCAACAAGGTTGCGTTAAACGTTTAACGCTACATTTTTATTGGCCGGGAAATCACGTGGTAGGATCCAGTTTTCCCTCATTCATTTCCATATTGTTTTGGTTCTCACTAGCATAAAAGTAATAAAAGTATTGTTTTTCTATAAATATTTTTTCAGTTTGTTTTGATACACATATAATTTAATAGGGTAGTATTTTTTATTTTCAAACTTAGTGGATAACAATTGTAAAAAATGAGTGAAAACAATCCCACGGACAATGCGACGGATTTCAGGTTATGTCAAGGTACGTCTCTTGTGAATATCAATTGATTGTTAGGTTTCCTCTTCTGAAATTACATTATGACGCATTCACATACATTATTAATACAAATACATTTTCCAGAGCGTTTCATAATATACAATTATGAATGACGGTCAAAGAGATTCGCTGAATGAACTTTCAACTTGATGCACGAAGGGCATTTAAAATGTACACTCGATCGTCGGGTAATATTGAATGACGGTTGTGAACTTATCGTTATAACAATGTACTTTTAATTTTAAATGTTATTTCAAAAAATTACAAAAATGATTTATGTTCACTTATAGATCGTATCATAAGGGAAATATTTGGAGTATAATATGAAGCGGAGGCACTCTTTTTTGTAATACATATATATTTTTAGTTGAATAATTTCAACTGTTTTATGCAAGGAAACAACAATTATTATGAAGCGATCATCGGGGTTGGTGAGGGAACAGAATAATATAAGACATGACAAATTTTCTTTCACTTACACATAAAATTGAAAATTTAAAGTTCAACAAAAAGTGAATGTTTGGTGAACCTAGAGCTACCGATGAAGTTTCAAACACTGAAAAAAAATAATAGTCAAATATTGCGTCATCCTAATTTTGCTTGCATTTTGATAGTTGTAAAACATTTTTGCTACATTTGAAACGTGGCAGTGGTTTGCCTGAATCAAGCTAATACTTTACAGAAATGTGAAGCAGAATTTGTCATGTGAAAGTTTCTCTCGCGATACATATTATAGAAATACGTTTACAATAGCTTTATTTTTTCTTGCTGCCAATTATCATATTTTGCACACAATATGGAGGTGGGAATTTCCTCTTTGACCGACAACTGCTTTAAAAACAGTCGTCTCATTTATAAGAGAGTTTATGAAATGGAGAAGAAACTAAATCACAAAAGGTAGCAGCTCCGTTGTATATCTATGAGAACATAATTAGTTTAGGTCTTGGGTTCGAATCCCGGACAAGTAGTGGTGTTCTTTCAATCTCTGTAATATCTGACCATTCTGCGAGAACAACGTTGGCCCACCTAATAGGGTACCCCTAGAAGAGTGGCCACCAAATCTGCCTTACTGATTCCTCAAGGACGAGTGTCAATCGGGTGGGCATTGGAAAAAAAAAACATAATTAGTTTTCGTTCGCACTGGAATATTTCGAAATAGTTTAAAATCTTTTAAATCAGCTTTGATATTTTTATAGAACATGCTATTTGCACCTCAGATCATATTATCAGACATCGTTCTATTTATTTCAATCAATTTACAAAATAAGTGGATTGACTGGTACCTTCTTAAATAACAGCAGTTATAAAAATGTTCTGAAAATAATGTAAAAACCACACGAAAAGACCCGGTGTTCCATAAAAAAAATGGACCATAAATTTGGTTCGATAATGAAGAACTTTTCTCGATATAGAAACACAAAATGAAGCAGAGAAACACATAAGTGCAGAAGAAAATTTCAAACAAGTTACACAGAAAAAATAAAGTTGATCATTAGGGAAGCGGGAACAGGAAAATGAAATAAAAGAAGAGATAAGAGGCAGGTGGGGTGGGGAAATTTATAAAAAAATAGACTTGAAAACATTAGGTTATAAATTACTAGAATTTCCTTCGAAACATGAAAAAATTTACAGAAATCTAGCTCAGTGGCTGAGGAATGACTTTTGAAGAAATAAACTCATACCTATGATTAAAGATCGTCTCTTGATTTTGAACGCATCTTTAGTGTTCTTTTTAGTGAAATTTTAGGGTATTATTTGTTAAAAGGACATAAAAACTACAAAATGGCGTAATTTCGTACTTTTTTAACGTAGTTTAACTTCAATAGTACATAGCACGAAGCTAACCATTTCATTACTTGAATTTCGAACTAATGTTTTGCCTTTGTCCGAAATGAACTCTAATTTCACACCCAATGTATGATATGTTTTGTAAAAACTGACAAAAAGGCAGTTGAAACATTTTTGTTGACGAAAAAAGAATTAAGAATGTCTATCAGTCATTTCGCAGATAAAAAAAAACGAGCGAAGCTAATGCTCTTTTCGGGATTTGGCTACAGTGCGATAAACAAGTACTCGTCATAACTTTTCATTCAATGATCGGAATCGGGAACTCAATCTCAAAGGTTCGAGAGCTTAAGAAAATCGACGGAATAAGTAAAAAGTAAAATTTACGTGAATGGTACCGAATTTTTTACCTCTAATCCTGAATAAGCTATTAGGTTCGTATTTTCCAAGTTGCGGCTCCCTCCATATTTTGAATGTCAAGAATCCGTCAAAATAATAGAATGTTTGCACAGAAAACACGTTTTTGTGTCTGATTTCCTTACTTAAAATATCGTCTGCACTAATTAGTTAGCATATCTAAGGCTATGCCTCAAGCACCATTAAGATTGACCCTTAGCATGTAAAAATCCGATCATCAGATCAAAAGACTGCAACTCTTTCTTTTGGCACTGTACATGAGTTAGCTGCTATTTTCAAATAAGCAAAAAGAAAACAATTTAAAAAATTTCAGTACTTCAAATTCTCAGAAATTATTATTCCTTCTGCATAGAATACGATGTGTGCTCATTTTATTACCTCTGTTATTAAATTTCGTTATGGATGGACAAAGTTCGTTACCTATTTATTACGAATTTTTCTAGTTGAAATTCAATGCTAGTGACATCTTTCAATTGTTTAAATTATTTTCAAATTTTAAATCGTCACAACAGTTTTTAACTCCATACCAGCTTCTCCATTTTAAACTGATATCCGATTCGAAATATAAAAATAACCTGACTTCATAGAACACATATCAGGCAAGTGCTAAATATACATTTTTAATGCCTTTTACTTAACAATATTTGCGAAATGTTTTCTGGAAAAAGCATTTAGAAACCAATTCAGTATGACCGCTATTTGTAACATAATTGTTTTCAATTCAACCGGTAAATATGCCTGCATTCTTCCTATAAGTAATAAATTTAATTCTTATTTAAACCATAATAATCAACTTCTTTGAGAAGGAACAGAAAACCGTAATTTTTCTTATCATAAACAAAACTATCACTCCTACAGTCGGACCTCGCTATAGTGGAACCGACAATAATCGTTTACTATATTCGAAATCTTTAAGAGAAATATCTTCAGCATAGTGTCGTAACATTGTCGGAAGAAGAGATCGCAATAAAGCAGTGTTTCCCGACGTGGAGCCTACGGCCCACCGGGGGCAATTTGATTGTTAAGGGGGACAATTCGGAAATGGACTCTACAGGAGTTTAACCCTTTTGCTTCGGGCGATTTAAATGTAATGCGAGAGAATTTAATAAAACCGTCAATATCAGCATTTCTTAAAATGGTTCTCGAGAAAGATGTAAAAGCTATGCCACTCAGTAACAATACTGTTAGCAGAAGAACCGACGAAATGAGTGAAGATATAGAAAAACAACTTGTTGAAAAGCTGAAAACTAGAAAATTCTCAGTGCATATGTATGAATCAACTTTGATAGACAGTGCAGCAGTATTGATAACTTACGTAAGATATACTGGTAAAGGGCATTTTTCTGAAGAAATGTTGTTCTGTTAAAGATTAGATATAATAAGCTAAAAAACTTAGATGTCAATAATATACCAATGAAAAATATAACATCTTATGTGCAGATGGTGATCCTAATATAATTGACAAGAAAAATGGCTGCTAAAAATTGATGAAAGATGAGAATCCAGTAATGATTTTTTTGCATTGTGTTATTCATAGGGAAAACTTGGTAGCTAAAAACATCTCGCCTGTTCTAAATGAAGTACTACATTCAGTAATTTAAGTATTACATTCAGTGTATCAATGCTATTAAAACTAATGCCAAATGTGACCGTCTCTTCAAGCTATTTTGTGAAGAAAAAATGCAAACCATATGAGACTTACCTCACACTGAAGTAAGATGGCTCTCAAAAGGGAACTGCTTGAAAAGATTTATGGATTGAAGATTGAAAAGATTAACTGTTTGATACTCTTGGTGATTTTTTAAGCGACAAACCTGAAATGAAGTATCTGTTAACAGTCGATGATAAAGCATTTGTGAGTTATTTAGCCGATATCTTTGAAAAACTAAATATATTAAATAAGCAACTTCAAGGAACAAATAAAACTCTTGTTGATGCAAAAGCGAAGATATTGGGTTTCATTACCTTTATTGAGTTATGTCAGAAATATATTAACAACAAAAACTTTGAACAGTTTCATTGGCTTCCAAAAGAGTGAAGTAAATGGCACCGCTTTATTTGTTATTGTCGATAATCTGAAAATTCTATCATCTGATTTAAAAGAAAGATTTTCTAGTTTAAAACAAATTGATTTTCCAATATGGATGATGTGGCTAATGTTAGTGGATTTGTCTGATATATCAAATATGCAGGATCAAGAAGAACTCGCAGAAATGCAAAATGATGAGTCAGTTAAAATTTTATTGAATATAAAAGGAGTAATGGCATGTCTTTGTGATGAAACAGAAATCAAATACCCAAATTCAACCAAATGTGCAAAAAAACTATTGTTAACGTTTCCATCTTCATATTTAGCTGAATGTGGATTTAGTGCTGTAAATGATTTACTGGTAAAAATAAACAAATCGGCTGGATATAACACAGCTGGGAGACTTGAGGCAAAAGCTAACCAAATTGGAACCTAACATGAAATCTCTGGGCAGCAAGCATCAAGCGCAAGGATCTAACTAAATTTAAATATTAAATTATTATAGAAAAATCTTTATTAAAATTATTTTGAATTTTAGTTTTTCATTATATGGTTTGAAAATTTACAGTGTTTCCTTAACAATTTCCTAGTGATTTCTTCCTAAAACCTATCATTTAAGTTTCCTAAGCGCACAATTCAATTTTTTTACTATTTAAAATTATGTATATGTTACATAGGGGACATTAGAATTTTAGAAAGGCTTAGGTGGGGCATGGCACAAAAGAGGTTGGGAAACACTGCAATAAAGCATAATTTGTTTACTATATTAAATAACTATTCGCTCTATAAGAGAGTTTCTCTACAGAAAATTCTCTATAACGAAATTCGGATTATTAAATTCAGTTTCAAATATTATCCTGTAACAAAGTGGTTGTCTCCCCTACTTTCACTTCTTTTTCTTTTCGAGTTTTTTTTCTAATTTTTAGAACTTTTTAGATGTCTATCTTTTTTATTTCCGTCACTTTCGAAGAAAGCTGCAATTAAAAGTTGGAATTTCTGTGTCCAATGAAATAACTCATATTTTAACCACTCCTTAATAATGTGTGTTACTTTATTTTTAATAGGACGTCATAATTATTTACTTTTGTTCCCATTATATTGACTAAACATTTTGCCATATTTATTTAATTACCCGAAAAAAAAGGAAATCTTTGTCCACTATAAAAGATTTATCAATTTCTTAGCTGCTAAAAATAAGCCGTTCAAATAACATTAGTTAAATAAGTAATTCCTTCATCAAAAATTGTTTTAATGTTGCTTTAAAGTTAAACACCAGTAAGCTTCGCCTAGGTAAAATCTAAAATATAACAAAATAGTTGTGAAGAGGGGCACACACACATGATTATTGCACAGGCAATTATTAATGTCTTCATAGGGCTATATTTTACTGCAAACAAAAATTGATTAAGAAAATACTATGCCATGATAAGCATCTTTGTAAACAATATGAGGTTGAAAATATGGCACCTACCTTTTCAATAATGAATACCGCTTTAATAATTCGTGACAGTGTTAACAGTATAGAACAAAAAGGCCGGCATAGACTCTCACTTAAAACACAACAAAGTAGACATTAGAAGAAAAAAAAACTCTGTCGTCATCTCTTAATGTAGTCTCACTGAGAGACAGGCTGAGTAATGTTTCATCTCATGTTTTTTTTTTCCCCTTTTCTTTTTGTCATATCCTTCGCTACTTTCGAGTAATTTCATGAGACTGAATCTTTGTTCCGTTTTTGTGGTAGTAAAATGTGGTAATAAAAAATGTAAAACTTGTCCTTTGGCTGATAGTTCTCAGATTAACAGTCATTCTAATGTATTTTTTTGTAAAAGTATTAATATTATTTATTTAATNATGGAATTGCCCTACTTTATTTTTAATAGGACGTCATAATTATTTACTTTTGTTCCCATTATATTAACTAAACATTTTGCCATATTTATTTAAATACCCGAAAAAAAAAGGAAATCTTTGTCCACTATAAAAGATTTATCAATTTCTTAGCTGTTAAATATAAGCCGTTCAAATAACATTAGTTAAATAAGTAATTCCTTCATCAAAAATTGTTTTAATGTTGCTTTAAAGTTAAACACCAGTAAGCTTCGCCTAGGTAAAATCTAAAATATAACAAAATAGTTGTGAAGGGGGGCACATACACATAATTATTGCACAGGCAATTATTAATGTCTTCATAGGGTCAATATTAATGTCTTCATAGGGCAATTATTAATGTCTTCATAACGTCATACATTACTGCTATATTTTACTGCAAACAAAAATTGATTAAGAAAATACTATGCCACGATACGCATCTTTGTAAACAATATGAGGTTGAAAATATGGCACCTACCTTATCAATAATGGATACCGCGTTAATAATTCGTGACAGTGTTAACAGTATGGAACAAAAAGGCCGGCATAGACTCTCACCTAAAACACAACAAAGTTGACATTAAAAGAAAAAATATCTCTGCCGTCATCTCTTAATGTAGTCTCTCTGAGAAACAGGCTGAGTAATGTTTCATCTCGTGTTTTTTTTTTCTTTTTTCTTTTTGTTATATCCTTCGCTACTTTCGAGTAATTTCAAGAGACTGAATCTTTGCTCCTTTTTTTAAACATCTTTTTGTTGTTGTGAAACAGGCATTCAATAAAGAAACCGAGACATATAATTAGAATGTCGATTCATTATAATTCCAAGATACTTCTTTCACGAATTTATTTTTTTCCCTACAAAACTGAAAATTTACTTCAGAATGTATTGCTGTGAAACCTATGTAACACCCTAAGCGGAACACCCTGAATAACTTTTCATCTTGTGATCGGATTTTTGCATACTTTATCTCTATCTTAATTTTCGGAGAGCCTTACCATACATACGCTAATTAGTTAGAGCAGCCGAGTTACGAAATCAGATATGTACTTTCTCTGAATAAATATCTCCATCTGATTCGAATCCTCAAAATATGAGGGGAGGGTCTCAACAGTTTAGTCAACAGATTTGGATTCCTTCATGTCGACTTTTTACTTATTGCGTATTTCGCCATATCTCGAGACACTTTTAAGCGAACTGAAAAGACTCTGCAAAATTCGTTTATCCAGAGATATTTCCATGCAAAAAATAAATTTTAAGTATAATTTATTATTTTTTATGGTTTAATTTTATAATAGTAAAAGGTAAACAAAGTTTTGTGTGGAGGAATGCAATTTTATAATACAAAATATAACGTTGGAACGAAATCGATCGATTCGACCCTGAGAAGTAGAATTTTAAATATCTAACTTTTTTAAAAATTCGATCTAACGGCAACTATTCGACCGATTTCGTTCAAATTTTGCATTTTGCCATATAAAATTCCATTTTAAATGAATAGATTAAATTGAATTGAATTGATGAAGATTTAAATTGAATTTATCATTGCAATTTAAATGGAGGTCATAATTTGTATACATTAAAATTTAAAATGCTTTCGATTATTATTAAATAAATCGATACAAAAAAATTATTATTAGAAATTATTTTTTGTATGAAATTATGTCTGTGTCAACGAATTTTGCATAAGTTATTTCAGTTCGCTTAAAAAACTCTCGAGACAGGGTGAAAATACGCAATTAGTATAAAATTAACACTTAGGGGTCCAAGCTCTCTCAACGTGTAACTATTGGGACACCTATCCTCTATATTTTGGGGGTCGAAAACCATAATATGTTCACACAAAAAGGTCCCTTTATTCAGAGAAAGAGTTTTTATTCGTAACTTAGAATATCGTCTGCAGTAATTAATTAACATATTTGAGGTGTTCACCTTTCAGAAAGATTGCGTATGAGAAAATCGGTTCTAAAGTTAGATATGATATTTCGTTTATTTATTTTAGCGTAGTTTTCTTTAATGTTCAAGTCTACTTATGGAAGTCATTTCTTAGAACATGTTATCCATAAGTGCTCATGTTATTCATGTATTTCTTATATAAAATTAAGATAAGAATGAATTGGATGGTTTTTTCTAACACGACTTGAAGAATTTATTTCATTAAAATATCCCATATCTATATACATATATATTAAGGAGTAAGATGCAATTAAATTTTCTTTCCATAAATTTTGCATTAAATAGAATAATGTGAATAATTTAATTGGTTTAGTTTGTTAGGTATGTATGCCAGTTATTTATTACAAATATTTTTTTTCCAAATGCCAATATTTTAGAACAAGTATGCAAGTAGTATGCAATAGTATATTCATTTCAACATTTTAAATTTTATTTTGTTATTCTTACAACATTATTTGATACAAAAGCCCTCCTAAGTTGATCTTATAGTCAATTCGCAAATGGCTTAGCTTTTAAATTAAATAAGTGACATTTTAAAAAGTAACATAATAGTTACAGAAAATTTTCTAATTAATTTTTTTTTGTCGGATCCATTTGAAACTTAATTTTGTTTTGTCGGTTTAAAAGTATTGAATAATACCCTTGACAAATTTGATTTGTTTCAGTTGGTTGACTCCCCTTTATACTTTTCCTACCATATGAAAAAATATTATACAATTTATAATATATGTATTACAACAAGAAAAATGAGTCACAAAAGATCAGAATAGAAACGTTTAATGTTTCGACAATAATTTTTTTTTTCGTTCATTAGCATCTTAATGCTCGCTTCAATTTCTAAAATGACTTTTTCAGTTAAATGTTTTCAAAACTTAATATTTACTAATTTTTCTCTGACTTCTTAAGTTTCGACTTTTTCAGATCTTAAAGCTGCGAAAAGTATTCGCAAAAATGCTTTGCGTTTCATGCAATGTTATACTTTTATTTTTTTTTAAATATATACATTTAGCATTTTTACAGTGTTTAACACTTAAAAATTATATGTTTTTAATAATTATAAGTGATTATTGTAAAAANAAACACAGAATTGAATAGAACAATAGATAATAGTACAAGTGTACACCACATGTCGAGACTTGCAAAGTGCCGCCCGTGCTCCCGCTTGCATTTGAATACCCTGCGTGATGACTTCAGAAATAGATTTGAAGATATTCTGATGATGGAAATACCACCATGGATCATAACCCCATTTGATGAAACAGAAGATGCGAATGTACTATTACAAAAGGAGCTACTTGAGCTCAGCATCAACTGAAGGTGAAATTTAAAAAAGGCTTTCAAACATTTTGGCTGCAGGCAGAAATCCCTGAAAAATAACCTGGGCTGTGGGAAATTGCGAGAAAATTTTTGATAGCGTTTCCCTCGTCATATCTTGTTGAAAGAAGTTTTAGTGCCGTTACCAACCTGTTAACAAAAAAAAAAAGGAGCAGATTGAACATCACAGAACGGGGAGATTTGAGATTACTTCTTACAAAACTGAAGCCAAATATTGATAATTTGCTGTCAATTCATCAAGTACATACGTCTCAATAAAAGTATGACTATTTTGTATTGTTGATTTTTTGTCAATTGTTGATTTTTTGTAATAATTAATGTTTATAATTTTGTATAACCACAAGTATTACTTTAATAATTGGGACACAAGAAAATGTGCTGCTTTTTTTTTCTTCGTAACTCCCCCAATTTAGGGTGATATTTTTTAGGAGTTATGGGAATACAGTAGAAATGTAGCAGCAGGGGGGTCTACCGAAAATAGTAAAACTTTGAAAGTGGTTCACGAGAAAAAAAAGTTTGGGAACCTCTGTCGTAGATTCTCTCCTCTCTTCTATAGAGTCATGAATGAAAATTTTTGTGTTTTTTTTTATTTTTGTTATGTTTTAATAAATCGTTTTTGTTTATTACCACATTTGTCTGTATTGTTGTTGAGAAATACGTTACAGCACTCTTAAAAAAAGTTTTTCTGTAATGAGATTTTTTAGTAATAGTGAAAAATAATGTATTTATATAATAATGTTTTACAACTTTGAATTCATTATTTAATTTGCATGTGTTGACAGCACAGTTTCAAAAAAAAAAAAAAAAGGAACAAAGAATTATTTATATTTTAATAATAATAAAGCATTTTACGAGATACATTTAAATTATAAATAAAAAATATTTTGCTGTTAAGTCTTTATAACTTCAATTCATTTTAAATTTTGACAACTAAAGAAATATGTATCTTAAGTCGAATCATACCATGTCATTTAATTTGTTTGCCCCATGACAATGCATCACTTTTGTTAGATTTTTATGTTAATAGTTTCGTATTTTATACTATATTACCTTTAAGATTATTCTTCATTACAAAAAAAAAAAAAAAAAAAAAAAAAAAAAAAAAAAAAAANATTAAAACAGATTTTTTTTCAAAATAAATGAATTAAAGTAATGTTAAAATAATAATAAGAATAATTTTTTTTAAAGAAAAATATCACTGAATCAAAAAATGTCTTAAACGGGATTAAAAGTAAATGTTTAATAGTCACAGGCAAAATAATGGTATTATAAATTAATTCATGTTATTTGAAGCGAAAAATATAGATAAAGTAAATAATATTAAGTACAACTCATTAGTAATATTAAAATATTGTAAAATAATATAAACTATTTCGGAAGACGCTTCTCTCTCTCTCTCTTTTGGGGGAGGGGTGGGGGGGTAAGGGATGAGTGTTTGCTTGACGTGGTCTTTCGGCCTAACCCAAGGGGTTTAGAAGCAACAATATATAAATTGTTTTTGTATTTTTTAGTTGTTTATATGTTATCGTGAATCAAGAGAATGTCGATTTTCACCAGTGAATGTCAACCATCACAGAGTCGCTCTGTTGAACGTTCGAAATACTTGTTATATCCGATTATATATTAATTTATTCGTTGATGTTATTACATTTGTTCGATATTTTGATATACATATAGGATAGATTAGGAGAAAGATCAGTGTTCGGAGTACCGGTTAAATACATGCTGGGCAGTGGCACTTGACCTTAAAAAAAAATTGATGAATTGCATACCGTGTAAATGAATACCGGGCAATGGCACTTAACTGGACCTAGCGTACGAGGGCTGTTTTTTAATGAAGGTCCGTTTTGTTGCGTACACTAATAGATGACACTTGTCAGTTACAGCTGTGTGTGTGTATCCTGTTCTGTCAGTTCTGTGTCTTTAAAATGTTCAAATTTAAAAATTCACCTCCCGCGTATGAGGTACGGTCAGTGATGCGTTTTCAGTCTGCTGCATACATTCACCCACAAATTTCAGAAGCTTCCTACTGACAGACGCTAGTCCATGACAATGACTCTTTCCACAGCTCAATCCCGACCTTTATTGACTCTTTCGTTTGAGAATTTTTGAACCAATCCTCATCAGCCCAGATTTGGTGCTAAGTGATTTTCATATTTTCCGATGTTCTAAGCATCGTTTTACTGCCAACCAGCACAACGATTACGAAGACGTGAAAACGGTCGCAACCGCTTGGATATCGGATCAGGAGGCAAGTTACTATATGAAGAAGGTATTCTAAATCCAGTTGTGAGGTTTGATAAGTATTTAAGTAAAATTGGCAACTATTTTGAAAAAAAAAGAAGAAAAACACACGTAGAATTAAAAAATAAATTTGCTTCATGAAAATTTAAAATTTTCTTTCATTTGGTTTCTATTTTCAAACGGCCTTCACTTTAAAAAAGAAAAAAACGGCCATCGTATATTTCGGACATTTACCAAAGCGACTATGTGATTGGTCAACATTCAACAGTGGAAGTCAACAACCACCAATTTCTGTCATTCAGTCATTCACAGATATATATATATATATATCTCGCTCACCCTTTTAGCATTTTTTAAATTAAAATAAAATTTGATTCTTGGCATATTTTTATTTCGAGTATCGAATATTAAAAGAAATAAACGCTTTTATAATTGGAATTAACAAGAGACAAGAGGAAAATCTCCATAAAATATATCAAATACAGGCAGCTGGATTGTTAATTTGCTGCATTGAAAAAATACCATTGCTTAATATTTAAGTACTAAAATAGTCTTCATAAGTAAATTAAATTAGCGTAAAAATATTTTCAGTGCATACTGAATGTTTTACGATTAAAAAAAAACATCATCCTTACCTCATAAAGCACTTCTTGATCTTTCGGTGAATCAGATAAAGTGTATCTTTTTCAGGAAACTAGTTTCTTCTCTATTCTTGACACGAAGATAAACACAGAGTTAAAAAAAAAATTAAAGGACTTCCTCTAAAATGTTGAGTTCATATTGTTTTTAGAATGCCGTGCAGGGGAAACGCGTACAGATGGCGCCCCTGCAGTTGAAACAACAACAATCAATATTTCGAAACCTTGAAACTTCAGAGAACCTTGAAACGATGTATTATAATTATGAGAGAAATTATTCTTCATTATTCGGCATCTTTTATTGCATCCTTTATGGATGAAAAAAAGCGATAAAATGTTTGATATGTTTATAATAATCTATGAAACTTAAAATAGATATATCTAGTTTTTTTTTATTCAACAATAGCTAACCTAAGCGTACGTATAGTTTAGAGATACAAAAAGAACCCAATTCACTTCATTGATTTCTTAGTTATTTTCTTCTACTATCGGTTGCGACTTAGCTTTAAAATATTGTTGCTTCTTAAACGTCACGATAACGATGTTTTAAAGATTCTCACAACATATTGGGAATACTATAAGTCTTAGAATAAATAGCAAATATATAATCATTGTCGGCAGCGGCAATATCGTAATTTCTGCAAACGAAATACTGATTATCATAATGCCACGAGTTTAATTATAACTATAATAATCGAATTCTATAATATCGTGATAACCCTAGACAACGATGAATGTCATGGTTATTTTTACACTGATAGATATTGTGTTCAGTGACGATTGCAATAAGAAAATCGTAAATACAATAAAATAATATGAGTATTATTGATAACAATAACAATTGAATACGATATTATGCGAAGTATTAATAAATTCTAATTTTATAACAAAATATTGGCCAATGTAAAAAAATTAACTTAGTAGAATTACATCTCATATATATATACATATATATATATATATGTAATACAAAAATTAAATACTTTTGTATTAATAAAAGCATTAAAACTTCATTCCTTTTCATTAAATATCTTTAGTAAAGGATAAGGGTAGAAATTCTATTTTGGGACTTCAAGGCTAAAAACATGCCAATGAATAATAATTAGATTAATACTTCAAAAGAGAAGTTATTTTAAGATCTTTCACTTCCATATAAGGAAAGATTAAACGATTTGCTTTGAGTAATAAATAAATTTGATGAGGAATAANATTGATCCGTGGTCCGTGTACTGATCCCTGAGGCAAGACACACAGCAATAAGAGCAAGTAATCACTTATATACTATATTGAGTCAAAATTTTTGAGATTAACATATTGCTTTTTATTCTGTAAATAACTTTTAAACCAGAATGTTTTAGTCGAATGAATATAGTTTGTGTAAAATTACTCTGTCCTCTATACTATTAAATGTTTTGGAAATATAAAGAAAATTAGCATTAGTTTTCTTGTTATTATCACTACTTTCCAAAATAAAGTTTGAAAACTCCAGGCATGCGTAAGTACTTTGCTCCGGTAGAAAACCGAACAGATTAGAAGATATCAACTTTTTTGAACAAAAATTTATACATTTTGGAATGTACAACTGATTCCAAAATTTAAAATAATAGAAGATTGAAATTGGGCAATAGTTTTTTAAAGAGTTTGATATCACCGGATTTATGTATTGAAATAATTTTTGCATCGCATTTAAACATGAAAAATTTATAACTTCGAAAAAAAGTCACTTTTTTGTTAAATTATTATCGAAATACAACTCAAGTTCTTTTATTTTCTGTCAACGAGATAAACCTGTTACTTTTCAAGAACTTATCTCTTTTCTGACGTTCAAGATATAACTGATTATGAGATAAATTGCACACAAGTTGAAAATATTGATTTTGTGATAAATGATAAAAACTGTCAAGACTAGAAATTGATTTCTTGGTTACATGCTTTAAAAAACCCAGAGAAAGTTTGAATAAAAACTTGCTGGCGGAAAGCGTTCTCGCGCCCCGGTTGATACTGATAACGACGCCCTTAACTCAATCTTAGGAATGGAATCTGAATTTTAATGAAAAAACAAAATTTTTTTTTCTTTGAATGTTTTGCTGGCGTAGTCTTAACGCTGCAGAAAATTTATACTTGTATTTTTATTACAATACTTTTATCAGAACTATATCAACCCTAAATTTAAGAAACATATGCTACTGTGAATAACCGAAATGGGCAGTTGTTGACTTTCTCTGGTGAATGTCGACAATCACATAGTCACTTTGGTGAATATCGGAATTATATACTAGGTTTAGTGAAGTGCCCAGTCTGCATTTAACCGGTACTCCGAACACTGATGTTTCTCCTAATCTATCTTCAGAGGACATTAAAATATCGAATAAATACAATAATATCAACTAATAAGTTAATTATAAATTGGATATAACAAATATTTAGGACATTTACCAAAGCGACTATGTGATTGCTGACATGTGAAAGTCGACATTCTCTTGATTTCTTTCATTCACGGTAACATATCTATGAACAAAACAAATAAGAATTAGAACAGAAATTTTAAATTTTTTTTGCCCGCTGTATTTTTTTCACCATCTTTAGAGGATCATTTCCCAGCCCCAGTTTGAAATTCTTAAATGCAAATACTACTATACATTCATTTAGTTTTTGATTATTCACGTTTCTTAAATTAAATCAGAAATATTATTAAAGCTTGAATAAAAGTAGTTGTTTGCTGTCATAAACTGAAACTAAATAATTAACATTCTAAATATAAAGAGAGCGTAATTCTAGTTTTTAATTTTATAAAGTAAACTAAAAACAAGCTATACAAAATATTGGGATGTGGAAATAATTGATAGAGAAGCATAAGTGGTTTCAGTTTTCGGGGATGCCTTCCCCTCTCTCTCCCACACTCATATAAATGAGAAAGCACATTTAGATCTGCATCTGTATTTAATAAGCTTTGTAAATTTGTAATGGTGTGTTTTCAAACTCGTATAATTGAATCCATTTTCACTCGATTTGGGGAAATTTCATTGAATTTTTGTTCTCTAAGTCGTTTCCGGTGCTGAGATGATTTTAAATGGCGTTTATAATTGTAATAATTTGCATTCAGCGTCTTCTTAAACATTATTTAATAAAAGGAAAAATTGTTGCCTGCCGTAACACAATTCAATGCTTTGTTTATTCACTAAAATGCCTTTCAATGATACGAAAATTCATTGCTGTCTCGTCTTTTCTACACTGATTGATTTTTTTTCATTCTTACTTTATTCACTCGCTATACTATGTCTAAAATCGTGCATACTGACAGTTCTCATGAAGAGAACTTGTAACAAAAAATCTTACAAAGAGCAGTTTAAAATGAACGAAAAATGACTTCGCATAAAATGCATTAACAAACGAAAGCATGGATATGATTATTGCTATTAAATAAGTCTTATAAAACTATATACAAAAATAAATAAATAAAAATCTACGTGCAACGGAAACTACAATAATAACCGTTTGAATAAATCAAATGATTAAAAGATCCCGGTTTTTGGCAAATGTTTGTAGAGAAAAAGAACTTCAGTTTACCGGAAAATCGTTAAGTAATTATTTTAAATATATATCAAATTACAAAATATGCAAAATATCGTAAAAATTTTATATATGTTTCTTGTTGTTAACATAACATTTATTAATATCTTGGTAATTATCCTATCTTTACTAGTTATCCTCGAAATTAACCTTCCCGTTTTGTTTCTTAAAAGCTCTTATTTCCCAAAAGAATCAGCCGAAACTTAAGATATTAAGATTTATATCAGCAAACTCACATTATATTATGAGTACTGTGCGAAAAAAAAACGGACCACCCTGAATAACTTTTGATCGGATCTCCATGTTTTAGGGCTCAATCTATATGGCTCGAGGAAATGGCCTTAAATATCCTAATTATTTAGCGTAGACGATATTTCAGGTTACGGAATCAGACACAAAAACGTACTTTTTTTGAATAAGCTTATCCTTTTTTCAACCGATTCGACATTTTTGACCCCCAAAATACGGGATAACCGAAAACTGGGAAATAGGGTCCCAATACTTTGGTCAGGCGAGCGCTCCAAAAATCGTATTATTTAATGCTCCAGAATTTTTAAGCTATTTAAAAAAAAAATTAGCTCTCAATTACAAAATCGATCATACAAATATAATTTATTGCAAAAAATTTTTTTTAAATATTTATTATTTTTAATTATTTTAATTAATAATGGTCCGACAAAGTTTGAATTGTAAGGTACACAATTTTTCAGAATATTTTAAAGTGTGTAATTTTACAGGACAAAACATAAAATTTGAGTGAAATCGGTCGAATAGGCTCTGAGAAGTTAAATTTGAAATCTACGACTTCCTTATAATTCGAATTCTCTGAAACTATACAACATATGCTTACGTGTACGGTGCCCCTCCAAAAAATATATTGTGAGGAAAATTAAGCACCTTGAATAACTTATGATTTAATTATTCAAGTACTATGATTATCAACGATTCAGGGGGTGCTTATACTCTAATTAGTTAATACAAACGATAGTTGCAAAATCATGCACAAGAGCGTATTTTATCTGAATAAATATATTCCTTTTTCTCGACGGATTCCTTACCTCCAAAATAGCAGAAATTTTGGTGAGTTTGGAAAAAAGATAATTGGGTATAATATAGCCTAGGTCACAGGTTGTGTTGTTCCTACTAAATTTAACCCATGAACGGCATTTTCTGCGAGCCTAACTTCAAGCCACAAATAAACAAACGAAGTGTTCGATCGTTTAAATAGCTGCTCGCCAGATTTTATTGCATTATAAAGAAAAGTTATTGAAACTAAATACAACTAAATAAACAACAACAACTAAAACAAATAACAACAACTACTAATAACAATAACTAAATAAACAACAACTAAATTCCATTCGTTTTGCATTGCGTCATATGTTGTTCCTACTAAATCGAAGTAGTTGTGTTTTTTTCATATTATACCCAATTTAGTCAGAAGACCCCCTAAATACGTTAAAGTTTCAGACCATGTTAATTATACCTCTGGGCACGTTTCGTCATATATCGAGAAAGTTTTAAGCCAATTAAAAAATTTCGCATACAATTATAAAGCTCGTGCGTCCAAAGATTATTGCCCACAAAAAATAATTTTTAATAATACATATTATTTTTATTTTATTTAGTGATAGTGGGAAAATTTAAATTGCGAGCAGCACCCATTTTTATATCTTTTTATAGAGTGTAAATTTCATGAGGCAAAATCGAAAATCTGAACGACCGAATAGTTCCTGAAAAATATTTGAGATAATTTTTTGAGAATAGTGGCGTAAACCACTGATCTCTCAAACTTTGTTCAATGGTTTCCATAAATTTCTAGAGAAGAGATCTATCCGGGCAAGTATTGTTTTCTATTGCTCTTTCCATCTTTAGTGATACTTTTATAGAGAGAACTTTAACCAAAAAGAAAATTAACTTAATAATATATAATTTAAAAAAACAATAAATGCATTTCCCAAACAAACAATAATTTACTTTATTTTGTAACTGACGACTCAATGAGATTCCCTTCAAGTGACGTAGTATGGGCACCTCGATCCTGATGGGTTATTGAAACGCTGCATTTGTTTACGTTAGCAACTGTTCTTTCCACTCTCTTTCGAGTAAATCAAATATCAATCCTCTTAAGTGACACATTCTATATTCTTTCACAAAGATTTCAATCCTTTCACTACGTATTTACATAAAGACTTAACGCATAGACTGGCATGAAACCACGTAGAACATACACAAACTTATATTGCATCAAAGCTGCCATGTACACGAAACAAAAATATATCACGGTTACAATAAAGAACATAAATAAATAGGAAATGAAGAATTATATTTCGACAAATTTGATGTGCGAATGGTAATTAACTTTACGTTAATAAATATTCTAAGTTATGTAAAGAAACTTAACTTTATATGCCGTTTTGCTAATTAAGATTAGCTGTTACTGATATTATCGATCACGTGTGTGGGTACAGATTGTCTTCTTCTTCTTGGAGTGCAGGTACCCGATTCTGAGTTGACGACTATCCATGTTCAACTCCGCAGCCTTCTCATTTTGAACTCAATCCTGAAGATAAATAGGAACTCCTGGATCAAGCAATGAAACAAACTAGCCTTCGCGGAGTACTTTTTGATGGGATTTACATGTATTTGCCAAAAGAGACACGGAGAAGAGAACACGAAACGACGAAAATCTCTCATGCTTAATCCGACGGCGAGGGGATTCTTACTCGTGATCCCTGGAGGATATTTTATATGAACAATGTAGTTGGTGTGAGCCGAAAGTAGAATTTGTATCGATCTGCCAGCTCTGAGATTCGAGCCAGAGTCACTTCATTAAGAGATGAGCGCTCCATCCCCTGAGCTACCTCGACTCCATATAATTTTTTTAAAAAAAGGAGGAAATGAATAATTTTGAGAACATTCAACTGAGCACTCGCTCAGAGCCTCCGTAATTCGGTGCTCTGTGCGATCTTACGCCTTGCACGTCCCTTTCGCCGGCCCTGCTTGCTGGCAAAATACGCATTACACATTAGAAAAAAAAAATGAAAAAAAGAAGCGATTTTTTTTCCTTTTAAGAAACTAAAGGAGCACACTGTGATGTATTTATAGAAAAAAAGATTCACCCCCAATTCATAGTGTTTTTTTTTTTTTTTTTTTTTTTTTTTTTTTTTTTTTTTTTTTTTTTTTTTTTNACGGTTTTTTTTTTTTTTTTTTTTACCTGGAAATCTTTAGAATATTTATTTAAAAAAAGGGAAAGAAAGAAAAACATCGAAGAAAATTAAAATTTTATTTCTATGAGTGTTAATTTTCAATTTATTTTAACCTGAAACACCCTTCAGAGCACGCGAGAAATATACATTACTTATATTAACTGAAAACAACACTTCAAAAAGAAAACATTTCCAGAACTAGCTGCCATTACAAACAATTTTGGGTAAAAGTATGACATTTTCCAGGACTTCTGCCTTCTCTACTATGAAAAATCATGTTATAAAAGACGTTGACTTTTTTTGAAGTATGCCAGTGCCACGAGATGTAACGAAATAACACAAACTAAATTGCGAATTTTCAACAGAAAATTTGCGCAATATGAAGTTTTTGAATATGATAATGTTGTACAGATTTATTTAAGTTAGTTAAAGCGTTTTAAAGTGTTCTCGATTCTAAAGAGAAAAAAAAATAAGGGCAGTAATTAATGTGTTTTAGATTGTAATAATACGTCTCTTTTTTTTTCAACATAAAACTAAAATATGTCTAACACAATTTGACTCGATTTTATTTTATCGATTAACATAAAGTGAGACTGATATAGGATATTATACCTTAGCTTAATATAAAGCTGAAATGTTTTAACGAAATATTTTTTCGTTTTCCATTCCGCTCTCTTCTAAAAAATAATTAAAAATATTCTTTTTCTATCTGTTAAAAAAGATTTCAAATTTAAGCCTGAAGCAACTGTAATCTCAAGGAATCTCAATATTTATATTGTGTCATTCGTTATAAAAGTCGAATAAAACGGAGTCTTTAAGGAATTCTGCGAATAAAATTGCTTTTTTCTAATTATAGAATAAAATAACGATAAAAATTATTTTATGTAAAAAATATACATTTTGGAGGGTTAATAGTTTTTATTTATTTATTTGAAAATATAACAAGACTAGGTTGAGTCTACCTAACACTAAGAAACTTATAATATCTCAGTAAAGCGTTTTAAGTGTTTAACTTAAAATCTCTTATTTGACAAAGTATGTTAGTGTAAATAAGGATTTAAAATAATGTGTCGTGAATTAAGTTTGTTGATCAGATTGAGAACAAAAACGCGATCTTGTTTTCTTGGAATGCTACAGGGCTTCATATGCCCTTTATTTACTGTTGTATCCAACCTTCCAAGAATTTCGACCATATGCAATGAAAAAGGCTTAGCCAGATAAACTATTGGATTGTCGATTTATTTAATTCGAATATGTTTTTATCATATGATTAAATAATGTCGATTAATGAACTGCAATATAAAACGCATTTCTTTCTAATAAGATTCAATAAAGATATAGTATTCAAAACCTGTAGAAATTAAGGGAGATGAGGAGTATAAGAGAAGAAATAAGACTTCTTAAGTCTTGACGTCATCTGTTGTCAGGTGTATCAGAAACAACCGTTGCTATGGTGAAGGTATACTAGGAGATCCCCGTTACATTTTATGAAGGGTGTATTAGTTTTTGGCAAGAAAACATGCGAATTGTTTAGTGAATAAGAAAATGCTATAAACATCGATGTGTGAATTAGAGATTATCAGAAGTGTATGATTACAAAACCCCCATTCACTTAAGAAATATTTTAAGAACCTAGCTCTTACTTTTTTCTTTTTTTAAGAAAAAAAAATAGCTATTTCATTTTTAAAAAAGATGGTGTCATAAAAAGATGAGGTGCCGTCATTAATGTATTAAGATTGGAGTATTTTAAATTCCCCTCCCCCCAATACAATCCAAAATTATGGATTGATTTTATTTTCCGGATGTTCATCAGCGAACGACAGGGATAAAAATCAAACTATCAAGTTTTACCACTTCTTAGCTCTCTCGATAAGAAAAAAAAATGAAGTACCTTACACTACAAGGAGAGCTTCAATTTTATACTATATATCTACATCATTTTATTCACAGTAGATTATTAGATAAATTATTAGTTATATTCTTGGATTACTATAGACTATAATACTGAAAAGAATTAACTGGTCGTAAAAGTAAATATATTGCTTAATATTTTTGTAAAGATCATTTATTGAAATCACATTTCAATCACATTCTTTTAAAAAAAGAAAATCACATTTTTGACTTATCCATCAGCGAAAGTCACAAATAATAATGTGACTTACAAATATTTTTTCTTTAATGGGTCAGTATCTGTATAGCTCCATCTGTCGAAAAGATTTAGAATAATTCCAGAAAGGCAATGGAAAAAAAAGTGTGTCCTGTCACAACTGAATTTCTTTTGTTCTTATCTAAACAATTTTCTGAACATAAAGAGTTTTCTGGACATAAAGTTTTGACAAGACAATTTTATAAGATTCTGTATGCTGATCTTAAATTTCACAATAGTGATATTTTGCTTTAGAAAATATTAAATTGTCTATGTGCAGAAATTTAGCTACCCATTTGTTACTTACATATATATATATATA
>NC_092206.1:101191164-101210820 GCF_043381705.1 Parasteatoda tepidariorum
ATTTTATTCTCCATCTGCGCATTGTAATAGAGGGCGTTGTTTTCTTTAGTTTTTAGTGTTTTCTTTTCATTCGGCTTGCTTGTGAAATCGATGTTTGACCTGTGACTAAGTGAGTTTTTATTTTTCTGATGATTTTGTTTCAGTTTCTTTTCTTAATTTGTTATTTGTATTTCATGTTTTTTCCTGGACTTCTATACAAAACCATAGGGGTACTGAGGGAGTTAATTTAGGCATTTGCTTCTCCCTCAATTAGAAATGGTTTTGTTTTATCGCTACCGAGGCCGGTACCCCCTGAAGACGTCGGTCATATTTTTATTTTTATTTCCTTCGTTTCCTTTATTTCTATTCATAGTCTACTCATACGTTTATAACAATTCCTCATTTCTTTAAACACACTTCTTATTTCCTTACTCTCTTTTTAAATTTTCACTTCTTTCGTTCATTTTTTATTTATTTCTTCTTAAATTTTTATTTTCAACTTTTTAGCGCCCCTACTCTGGAGTGCTCATAGGTTTAAAAAAAAGAAAGAAAAATACCAAATAATTTTTTTATTTTATTTACGTTCTAACTTTTATGACAATGCAAAACGATTACAATAATGGCCTCAAAAAATTCACAATTTCGACAAATTTGGATAAGTTAAAAATTCTACAGATAAATTCACAAAGGAGTAAATCTGCAATGATTACTCTCCAAAATTCAGCTGCTGAACTGGAAATTGATGCAATCTGTTTTCAAGAGCCCTATTGTCCTAAAAGTAATATTTTAGGTTTTCCACTATCATGGAAACTATTTCACTCAAAGAATAACAAGAGTGGTATTTTTATTGTGAATAAATCAATCAACCCTCTACAATTGATCTCTTTAGAACATTCTGTCGCTATCTCTCTACAATCCAATGATAATCCTAAATCGCTAGTGCTCGTATCTTTCTATAACTCACCTTTTGATAGTGATATCAATTTAATAAGTGGCTTAACACGACATAAATCGAAATTCTCAATTGATACAAATTTATTAATCTGCGGTGATTTCAACGCCCATCACGAGTTCTGGGGCTACAAAAATGCAGATGTTAGGGGTGAGGCACTCATGGATTTTATAACTTCGAATAATCTTAAACAATCCTAATGCACCTCCTACTTTTGTTACCTCTCAGACTTCTTCTTTCCCTGACCTCAGTCTAACAAATAGTCTTGATACACTAAATTACTCTAACTGGTCTGTTTTAGACATTGAATCAAATTCAGATCACAAATATATAATGATACAGCTAAATGATTCTTTCACTTTCTCTTCTTTTATAAGATTTGAAACCAAATTTGGTAATCATCGAAAATTTAAAAGACAATTTTCAAAATTTCTTCCAGACCTAAATTCTAAACTAGATAATATAAATGACGCACTTGCATTAAACACCTTCACAGATGATCTAATAGACAAAATCTTCACATCTTGCAAAAGCAAAACTGAAACCTTTATTAAAATAAATTATCCCGCTTGGTGGAATTCCAAATTATCAATTTTATAGAAAGGACTTCACGCCTTTAGAAAACGATATCAAAGATCTACATCAGCTGATGAACATCAAAAATATAAATCAATCTTCAATTTAAAAAGAGACCACTATAAGAAACAAATCATAAAAGCAAAATTTGACAGTTGGAAAATGCTTTGCGAAAACTCCCGTAACACCTTTGGTGCTCACTACAAAACATTTCGTAATAACACACATCCCTCGATAACAACAGATATCATCTACAATACAAACTCCCCACTAGATGAGGCGAAACTAATACTTGAAAATCTTTTCCCTGACATAAACTTATTACCAATAGACAATTTTCATTATTCCAATCTCACTTTAGACCCACCGTTTAATCAAACTGAACTCTCAGACTTAAATTAAATCCCTAAACAACAAGAAAGCTCCAGGAATTGATGATATTGACTACATAACCGTCAAAAATCTTTTTTACTTTTTCGGTAATTTCTTAACAAAATTTTTTAACAAATACTTAACCTTACGCGCATTCCCTCATCATTTCAAGAAAGGTCTTGTACTTTTAATTTCTCAAAACAGGTAAGGATCCTAAACAACTTGCATCATATAGACCAATTACGCTCTTACCTTGCTTAGAAAAACTCTTCGAAAAACTTCTTACCAAGATAATCAACTTTTATCTAGAAACGAATAACATCTTATCACATACTCAATTTGGATTCTTTAACGGTAAATCAATAAATCACGCTTTGAATAATTTCTTAGAGAATTTAAACAAATTAAAACAAAAATACAAGCATGTAGAGGCGGTTTCGCTGGACATAAAAAGGGCATTCGATAATATTCAATCTAATCTAATCTATAAAGAACTTTTAAAATCCAATATGCCAATAAATTTATGCCACATCCTTGAAAACATCAACACAAATAGGACAGCCATTCTTTCAATCAATCAAGGCTACACATTTAAACAAATCTACAAAGGTTGCCCACAAGGATCATGCTTTGAACCAACAGCCTGGAATCTAGTTATTAATAATCTTCTTATTACTCTTAACAATAGTCAAATAATACAGGCATTTGCTGACGATATATTAGTTTTTACCTACCCGAACTCGAGGAGAGATCTAGAAAATACAACAAACAGCACACTTAATTCAATTCATGATTGGTTGATTAATAATAAACTAACGCTTTCAATAGAAAAGTCAGTTTTCATACACTTCAAGAAATCTAACAGAGGCCCCATCTTTAAAATTAATGGACAAAAAATACCGCAAAAAAAACCATTTCAGATATCTCGGCGTAATTTTGGATAAAAATCTAAACTGGGGTCCCCATATTGAAATCCTTAAAAACAAATCTAATAACCTCTTTAGCAAAAATAAATACAAAAACTTGGGGCATCAATCACACCGCAAGAAAATTTATATGCAAGACGGTCATACTCCCTTCCCTCTCTCATGGATCCTGTGTTTGGGCAAGCAACATCTCCCCCAAGAATTATGAAACAATCCAGCGGAAATTTCTGTTAAATATCTCCAGATCCTACCATTCAACTTCCACAGCCGCACTCCAAGTTCTATGTGGTATCCCCCCTCTTTATAAACAGATTGAATTGATCTCCAGTCTGGCATCTCTTACNCGAACTCGAGGAGAGATCTAGAAAATACAACAAACAGCACACTTAATTCAATTCATGATTGGTTGATTAATAATAAACTAACGCTTTCAATAGAAAAGTCAGTTTTCATACACTTCAAGAAATCTAACAGAGGCCCCATCTTTAAAATTAATGGACAAAAAATACCGCAAAAAAAACCATTTCAGATATCTCGGCGTAATTTTGGATAAAAATCTAAACTGGGGTCCCCATATTGAAATCCTTAAAAACAAATCTAATAACCTCTTGAGCTCTTTAGCAAAAATAAATACAAAAACTTGGGGCATCAATCACACCGCAAGAAAATTTATATGCAAGACAGCCCTTCCCTCTCTCATGGATCCTGTGTCTGGGCAAGCAATATCTCCCCCAAGAATTATGAAACAACCCAGCAGAAATTTCTGTTAAATATCTCCAGATCTTACCACTCAACTTCCACAGCCGCACTCCAAGTTCTTTGTGGTATTCCCCCCCCCCTCTTTATAAACAGATTTCCAGCCTGGTCATCTCTTACTCAACTTAAAAAGGACATAATACACGATAATATACCATATTGTTACAATGATTTTGATACAAAGCAACCAATCCCCATCTTTCATCCTTCAAGCTACTTAGAGAATGTAATAAATCTTAAAGGAAACAATAATTATAATCATCTAAATATGCACAATTACTTTACAGATGGCTCTAAAATGGAGACAGGTACAGGCTTTGCATTTTACATTAATTTCTCAAAAAATTTAATTCTTAGCAAAAATAATTCCATCTTCCAAGCTGAATTACTAGCCATTCTTGAATGTATTCTACATATTAAAAAACAAAATGATTTTAACAATATTCAACAATATACTATTTGGTCAGATTCGAAATCGGCTCTTTTCTCATTGAAAATTTTTTGTACAATTAATAAACTATCAATTAAAATCCAAACACTCTTATCTAACACTAATATACAACTTTCATGGATTAAAGCTAATCAAAACAGACAAGGCAATGAACAAGCAGATGCCCTCGCCAAATTATCCACGACTAATAAACAAAACTATTTCTATCCGTATCCTATTTCTTTTCTTAAGAAACAACTCAAAACATCAAACAATAAAGGCTGGCAAATATATTGGGATAACATTGACAAAGGCCGAAGACTTTATAACATAATTCCCAAAATAAACTACTTTAAATCCATACCTACAAAGAAAGAAATATGGTTCCTTACTGGACATGGTCCGTTTCCTACATATTTCAAATTCCTAAACATAACTGACGCTGATCAATGTACATGCTGTCAACTGGGCACTCCAGAGCACTATCTTACTGAATGTATTTACATTGCCTCTTGGCATACCCGTCTGCCGAATCAATCAAACCTATACAATTGGTAGAAAAACTTCCTAACTAACAAGACAATAAATACTAAACTTAAAAACACAATGAATTTTTTATCCATTAATGATAAATTAATATAATTTTAATGTTAACCTCATTAAGATTATGGACTGCATACTGAAAAAAAAAACTTTAGTCTTACATAAAAAATATATATATACTCATATATTTAAAATATTTATTTTGTCTTACATGATACATTTCATTTATAATGATGCATCACATTTCATTTACATTTTCTTTATTCTTTTTCTTTATATTTCTCTTTTTTAATTTTTATGTATGTAACAAAATTCGTTTCTTTTATTATTCTTGTTCCTTTTACTTCATTTATTGTTTCATTCCTTGTTTTTTCTTTTAAACAAATGTGATGCACTTCATTGTCTTCTGCAAGACTTTCAATGTTGTTTACAAAATTTTATTGTAAAAATTTATATATATGTTATGTAATATGCAAATTTTTTATAATAAATTTCCACTGATCAGGCTAGCTCACCGGTTTATGGCGAGCCGGACTGGTAGCCAGACGTGGACTATACGGGTTTTGCAAACCTAGGTACGTGTCCACGTCTGGAGGGGAAAAAAAGAAAAGACTTCCATAATATACCTGTTCGTATTGGTTTTCTTTGAGTCCAAATATAGTAAAAATTAAGCTGCCTTCATTTAGTTAGAACGCACAGTACATACAATAACTATTATACCTCAAACAAATATGGCTGGGAAGCCACTGACATAATTTTAAAACTCGTAAGGGTGCCGCAACTGACAAAATTTGGGAACCCTTGGCTTATGAGATTTTGAGAGAATGGAGATTTAAAAAGATGAACCAGTTAATCACTGGAGACAAATGGTTATTTAATATAATTAAATCTTATAGTTGTGTCAAGAACTGCATCATGATTCTTTTTTCTCCACTTTTTTTAACATCGTGTTCTCAATATTCCTTTTTTCTTGTTCTTTTCTTTTTTCACGTTCTAAAAGGGTAATTACTGAATGAGGAAAAAGTAACGTGAATCTAAATATTAGATACTCAGAATGGGTCATTTGAAGGTCATTAAAAAAAGTTAAACTAGAAAAAAAAGCTACTTTTTATTTTTCATTTCTCTAACAATAAACAATGTAATTCGTCTATTTTCCGCATTCACTTGATTCTCTCAACAACAGCAGGCATTTGAGTGTAGAAACGACTCAAGTCAAACATTTATGGATACTGGAATCATGCCATCGAAAATAAACTAATTAGGATCAATTGAGGTTAATATGAAACATTCAAAATTACGTTATAAATAATGTGAAACATGTAAAAAAAAAACTGCTATTACTTAAAGCTATAAAATGAATTTAATCACGGATCGCAACTCAGTATGTTAAGTCTGAAGTGGCCATCTGAACACTTGACGCTGCCCAAAAAGATTTGAAAAATAAAACTGAAATCTAATTTAAAAATAAATTTATAAGTGAATTTAAATCGCTCAGCAGCATTCTGACTCAGTAAATCAGGTGTCCTGTCACTGCTTTTACAATTTATGGAACCTTTAATGGTCCCACTCTCTCTCTCTCTCTCTCTTGCTTGATGATTTTGCTTTTCGCTATTTACCCTCTGTTAGAGCTTTTCTGTACGTTTGGATCGACAGCCTGTAAGCTTCTCTTTAATTAATAGTTTGCTTTAGAATGCTTCATAATTTGTTTTAAAATTACAATTTTTGGGAGTATTTAAAGTTTAAAAATATCACACATAAAGTTTAAAAATAACACACGTATGAAATACTTGACTATCTATAACAAAACTGAGTAAAGTTGAGCCTTTCTTTGTATTGATTGCTTAATTCGAAGAGAAAATTGTTTAAATCCATTGCGTTTCATTAATTAGCTATCGTTAAGGTACTTTTTTAATTTTCATTAATTAATATATCAGTTTTTTATCTTTCATATTCTTGATAAAACTTTATTGTTGTACTCTTTTTATTTTTGCTTATTTCGCCGTATCTCGGGAACTTTTTAAGGAAGTCGAAAGGATTTTGTCACTTTATGTCAACGTTCCTGTTGTGATATTTAGTTTTAAACCACTTAAGTGTACGAACTTAATGGACCGTTTAAAATGTCATTCATCGACTATATTTGTTTCTACCCCACGCGTGAATTTATCTGCTTATCGTTACATTGTTGATAATGGCTATGCAAGGTCACTCCTACAAGAGGTCACCATTTTGATTTTCACATTGATTTTGCATTCCAAATAAGAAAAAGATATTTTATCATCCTTAGTAAAGAATGATATTAATTTACTCGTTCTAAAAATTTTTATATCAGCCTTAGACTTTATTCGTTTGGGAAAAAAATGTTTTGACTTATCTGTTTCAAGGTCACTTGCACGCAAGACTGAAAAATAAATGTTAAGAGTTAAGTCTGTAAGCTTTTTGTTTTAAATTAGAAATGAATGTTTCAGAAAGTATGCGCGTGTAAGAAAATGGATTCTGTTTTTTTTTTTTTTTTTCAAACTAGTCATTTATTTAAGAATTAACTAACGAATCTAAATAAATAACGATGTCGTCCATTTCCGTCAATCATTTTCTTCTAATTTAGTAATTATTTAAAAGACTACAAATGTGTTTAAATGATTGCCATGCATCTTATAAATTTATGAAAGTGGTTGTAAATAATTGCAAGTATTTTTTATACATAACTTTTTATTGTTTAGAGATCATGAATACGAAGAGACCATTTGAAATGTTGCCCCCAGAACCTCAAATTCTTATTAGAGAAGTTTAAAAACGGATTCTAACTATATATTTTAAAAGGAACTCTATGCTCATTTTCTTAAATACGCATTTTGAGCTGTATCCGTTTTCATAAATGCAAATTTTCAAACCATTTCCTTAAACACGCATCTTGATCTAAGTGCAAAATAAAAATCTCACAAGCTGCAAAACCCACATGTCATGCCACAAAATTAGTTATTTATTTTCATTCTGACTATTTAGCATTAAAGCACATATTATTAAAGATCCGGACAGAACAGTTTCGATTTCGAAAACATAATCATTTTTTACAGAATGCACAAATATTGATTTAGATAAGGGTAGGTTTTTTTTTAACTTCCTCAATTTTTATCCTCATGGGCCATTTCGTGTTGAGTAGCCTTTTTTTTAAAAATTATTCATTGTTTTCTTCTAATTATTACAGTGTAAAAATTTAAACACTAAAAATGGGAGCACTACTTAACACCAAAGTGGAGCGGTGAAATACTCTTGATTCTTGGGTCTTCAACACACCAAGAACTGGGACTGTTCCTGGTGTAGTGAAACACAAAAATAAATTTTTATACACTACTTGACATAAAGTAGCAGACACCATTTTCAGTTACAGTAAAAATAAAGTTTATAATTTCAGTAAGATATAATGTACACAGTAAAAAAAAATCGTGTATCTAAACATAAAAATGGTGGCAACTACTTTACACCAATGTTCTGTCTTCACAACACAAAGGATAGTTTCCGGTGCAGTGAAACACCTTTCTTTTACAATACTTGGGATAAAGTAGCCACCTCCATAAAAATCAGTAAAGTTACTTTACGATGCAATATAAAGTAAGAATCATGCATTTAGGATGCACATACAAGAGCGCCGGCAGAATAATATAAAGGGGGGTGCAACTTCTAACAAACTACCCTCCCCTCCCCCCGAAAAAAAATTAAAATATTCTGCAATTACATTTTGTTTTGTTATTACATATACTTTCATCTGTTCATTTTTTCTAGATACATTTCTTCATTGTTAGCAAGATATTTAAAAAAAAGTACGAATTTCTTGTACTTACAAATTTTGCCCAGAGGNACAGTTCACAGAGATTTAAAAAATTAAAATATAATTATTTTTATTACTCATCTAAAAACATGCATACATATTTTAACGACGAATTTCTGTTTCTGTTGATGAATAATAGCGTTAGAAATAACAATTGCTCTCGTCAGCTTATTCCTGAGTGTTAAGAAACTGGGTTTCTCTAATTTTTGATACTCAAAACGTGCCAACATTGGTGATTTCGGAAGAGAAAATAGTTCTCGTATGGTGTGAAAGCATGAGATTAGGGTTAAAGATTATTCCATTTTACATGTTTAATTTTAAATTACTATATCCTTTAAATTGTATGTAAATGATCGAGTGGGGGTTAATATGGAATGAAATGTTCCCTTTTACATTTTTTGGGTTGTTTAATATGATAATCGGCGAGATATTGTATCATAGTGTTTGCAGTGAATGGATTAAGAAAAACGTGGCAAAATATTATAAATAGGTGTCTTATTTTATCCAATATAAAATCATCTAATTTCAATAAAATTTCTTTAATAGCTTATTTTGAATACAGATCAGAGCATGTATAATAATACATACATAAATATAAAAGCTTTTATTGATTATACATTATATTGTTTATATTGATAAGCTTAGAAGCAAGTCATTTTTTCAAAACAATCACTCGTTTTTCTCTAACACAATGAAGCATTCCCCCCCCCCCCCNCCCCCCCCCCTATTTTTCTTCGTTTCTTGGGATGGCACAAATATCCAATTTTCCACTCAAAAGAAACTCATAATTTCCAATTTCAGAACCTTCAGGGTAGGTCAATTTAAAATTCTGGATGATTGTAGTCAGAAAAAGAAATATCTGAGACATCGTATAACCTTCTCCAATACATGATCGCCTACCTAAGAAATAAGAGCATGTTTAAATTAGACAAAACTTGAATTTCTGAACTTCGATTATATTAATTTGAAGTAAAAATCAATTAAAATGTGCATAAGTAGTTCGTTTTTTTTCCTACATTAATTGAAGTAAGACTACACAGAGAATTTGAATTCATAACGTTGGTTAAGTAGAACACACTATAGAGCATAACTAACGGTTGCCATCCACTGCGGGACTACTAAATTTAAGAAATGGCTATTAAAAAATTTTCTCTCGGTCGCCAAACGATCACTGCATTTTTCGTAGAAATTTGTATCCCATGTGCATTGTATTATAATTTTTTAAAAAATAAATACGAATTTATTATGAACATTTCATGATATTTATTATGAACATTTCATGATAAAAAATATACGAATTTATTATGAACGAATTTATTATGAACATTTCATGATATATCGTTTTTATTTTATTTAATTTTTAACCGTCGTAGAGCAACTGACTTTATTTCTGAATTTACGGTTATTAATGCTCACCTTCGCAGTCTTGTCATTTTGAATATTGTCATTGAGAAAAGAAAACTCTTGAATCAAGCATCAGGAAAAACTAGCCTTCGTGGAGGACTTTTTGATCGAACTTGCATGCGTTTGTGTTACATGGAGGACAAAACCACGAAAACTTCCATGGTTAGGGCAAAAGAAATCTAACCCATCAAGGAACTCTAACCCCCTTCTCAAAATGGGCATTTATACATTAACATATTTTCTCCGATCATTCACTCCCTGCTGACCCATTCATACTTTTAAATGATCTTCAATAGTCATGAAATGTTTTTCCTTGATCTTATGGTGTATTTCCTGCCCCCCCCCAATTAAGATGTTCTTTAAAATCTGGGCAAACTTCTTCAATAAGTAATGTGGCGCACATGTTTCGGTCCCCTTAAGAGGACGCTATACCGCCGGCGAAACCATTTAAGTCAAATTTTGTCTCACCAATATAAATATTATAAATTTAAAGCTCTGAGAAAAGGGAGTTTAGAACAAACAACAAATTTTAACAGCAAATTTTCAAATGCTATTCTGAAAAAAATTCCAAAATACAAACAAATTATGATAGGATTATTTAGAATTACCTAAACTTTTAAATACCAATGGAGTAGATACAGAATTTTCCATGAAAAATTTCCTACTCGGTATAGAGTCGTTTTAAATATCAACAAAGATGTGATGAATCGATGGGAAGAATCAAGTCCTTACGATTATATTACTCATTCTTAAGATGACTTCACAGCATTCGTTTCAGATCAGACTTTAGACCGATTTTATAAATTATCAACCGAACAGTCTCTACTGAAAGGTGTAATACGACTTTTACATTACTCGCTAACAATGGATTGTATATAATAGTGGTGACAGTAAAATTGGGAAATGCATGCATCTCTTCGGTATCAGTTATAAAGGAATCTTGTGCATTGAATGAGAGCACTTACCAACTCCAAAATTGATGGGAAGATCAGGTCTCTTGCTCTTGTCTTCACACATGAATCGGGATGGATTGAACTTCTCGGGTTCTGGGTAGATCTCTGGATCATTATGGCAGGTCCACATGTTCACAAGAGTCATTGCACCTTTGGGAATCCTGTATCCTCTGATGACAGTCTCCTCTGGAAACAGAAAACTTTAAAATCACCACTATTGTGAAAATGGTGCGATAAATACATCATAAAAACTATGTCCCAAGTCATTACTGCTCACAACATTATGACGAAATCTCACCCTCATTTTGGAGCCGCACATTTTTTTACTGCTAGATTACGGCCAGTTATCGGTAAAATGTGTTTAAGACATAGAACTTGAAAATAAATTATGTGTAAAGCCATACAAGTTACAGGTCTGCCCGTAAATGTTTTCTCATCAAGGCTATTGGCCGTAAATTGACGTAATGCTAGTAAAAATTATGAGTTCGGGACTTGACGCTGTTTGATACTCATGCAGTTTGTTTGTTGAAACGAGGAAAACAGTGGAGGGAGACAAAATAGCACAAGTGTTGCCATCGAGTAAGAGAGTTGCTTGTTCATTATCCATGGTTACAATAGGGATTTACAAGATAGATGGTATTTGGCAACGGGCCCGGGACTTTTATGTCAGTAGACTAATTTTGCAACAACCACCATGGAAAAGGATGCACACTTTCGAATTAAATTAAAAAGCTGAGCAAAACAACCGTATTTATAGGTCAACTCCATTGAAGTTCGTTGCAATTAAGGGCACAGTTTTTTTTCTTTTGTCAAAGACGGAAGCTGGCAGTTCTTTACAATCACGGGTACTGGAATTTTCTTGTCTCAAAAATCGAAGTTTGTCTTGTAAACTCTTCAAATTGTACGGATATTTCTTAGAGTGTAGGCGATTTTTTCACAAAAGAAAAAAAAACTGTATTGATAAATTACAGAATATTACTGTATTGATAAACTGCAGAATTACTTACGAAATTACATATACTATCCATTTGAAATATGAGTTCTGAATCTCTTAATTCGATATCTGTGACTGCATTTATAATACAGCATGCTAAAATCACGCAAGAACTACTACAATTAGAATTCACTTCTTAATAACAAATATAAACTAAGTAAAATTTTGTTGTTGGAATTTTTGATGAAGAATGACTGAAAAAGTGCTGTAAGTTTAAAATGTGTAGTAGCATAATATCAAAACATTTAGGAATTCTGATGTATAAAAGCGTTAAATAATGCACTTATAATAAGAGTTTTGAACAGTTTATGAACTTGACTTCGATTATATTTCTTTCACTCAAGAATTATCTAATTTATTTCTTAATTTCAAAATATGTAATTGGAATTTTTAGCCAACACCAGGAGGAAATGTGAATTATTGTTTAGTATTGCGAAGTTTTTTGTATGGAACATTTAAAAACATTTGAGATTTATTTTAGAAAAATACTTACTGGTGCATTGCTGGCCAGGCACTACAGAGAAGATTTCAAAAGTACGCAGTATTTCGTGCATGTAGGCTGTAGTATATGGGAGTTTACTTTTATCTTCAATAGTCGGAGCTCTTCCCCTTCCCACGACCTCCACTATTTCGGCATAGATTTTATCCTGATGGTCCTGGTGGTCCACTACATGCTTCATGAAAATTGCAATAAACAGAGCTACGCTAAGGACTCCGTCACTCACAAACTGAATCAGGGTACCAACCAAAGCCTTATCTGAAAATGCATAAATGCATCTGTGTATAGTGAAAAATATAGAAAATATTAAGCATATCATTTGAGATTATTCATTGTACATAAAAAAGAAAATTAGGAAAAATTGAGGATAAAAGTATTCTAAAATGGTCACTATGCTTAAATGTTTATAAAAAGCCTCTCTTGCCCATTTTCCCGACGTGTTGCCATGGATCGCCACCAAGCCTACCTTTTGAATCCTCCTTTTCCTTCGCTGAGAGGTCAACGTAAGCGCACTTAGAGTCTACGGTATTCTCCGGATGCCCCCCAACGGAGGCGGGGCGGGGTTAAGTTTTGATATGTTTATAAAAATGGTGATTTTGCATTGAAAAATATTGCATACTGGAAAGCATCGTAATTGGTCAGTGCCTAAACCATAAGCGCTATTTTAGTTGCGTCCTCGTGCGGTGATTGATGAAAATACTCAGAGTACAATGAGAAAATGTGACGAAATGTTGCATTGTAAGTATTAATATGAGAATTAAAAATAGAAACTATTTACAGTCCATTTTTGTGTGCTTCATTTATTAAGAGAGAACAGTAAACAACAACAGAAAAGCAAAAAGCTATGCAAAAATGAGTACCAACAATAAACATCGATTCATTTTTTTAAGGATTTGTGAAATAAAAGCGATAAAACAATTTTTTCTGAGAATATAAATTAATTTTCTGTAGCACTATTAAGAAAAATCATTACCGGTGAAGTATTTTGCTGTTGGATCCCCTTTGCAATGCCTGTCGTTCCTTTCTTTGAGGTAAGCGTCAATAAAATTTTTTGGATGCTCATCTTTATTGAACATGGATTTGTGTTCGTTGACGACGCTCTCCAATGTTCTCTTTATGATTTTGTAATTCTTCATCGCTGTCCAATATCCAGGTTTAAGAGGGAAAATAAACCTAAGAACGAAGACACAATTTAACATAAATCCGTGACACACAAATTCCCAAAGCATAGTTTGTTAAGGGCCAGTTATAGCATTCTCAAAAGTGGCCAATATTTGTTTAAAATTAATAATAATAAAATGTAAACGGGGTGCATTTTCCAGAAGGAGAAAAAATGGCCACTAGGTGACACTCAGCAGACGCTTAATCACCTGGTGGGAACAGTTCATGTTCCCCTATAACGATGTACAATGAGCCAAAAAGAAAAGGAAAAAAACCGACCACCCTGAATAACTTTTGATCTAATGATCGGATCTTCACGTTCTAGGACTCATTGTGAATGGTTCGAGGGGGAAACCTCAAATATGCTAATTAGTTAATGCAAATGATATTTTAAGTTACAAAGTCAGTCGCAAAAACGAACTTTCTCTGAATAAACATACCTCTTTTTAAACGGATTTCTTACTCTCGAAACATAGGGTCTCCATAGTGTGGTCAGAATAGTGATCCAAAGTTTACCTTAATTTTACTTTTTGCGTAATTCACCATATCTCGGGAACTTTTGAATCGAATAGAAATTTTTGCATACAGTTATAAAGTTTGTTTATTCAAAGATAATTCCATGCAAAAATTTAATTTTAGTAAATATTTATTATTTTTTATTAAATAAATAGTCGAAAAAAGTTTCAATTGAAAGGTATAAAATTTTTTACATCATTTTAAAGTAGGCGATTTTACATGGCAAAATACAAAATTTGAGTGAAATCGGCTAAATAGTTCCTCAGAAATTGAATTGAAATTATATTATTTTTAAATATCTGACTTTTCTGAAATGCATTTTTTTAGGAACTATTCGACCAATTTTGCTCACATTTTGTAGTTTGCCTTACAAAATTATATTCCTTAAAATGATGCAGAAAATTGTATATCTTAAAAATCAAAATTTTTTGATCATTATTAAATAAAATATTTGAAAATAATACATATTTACTAAAAGTTGTGTTTTTTCATTGAATTACGTTTGAATAAACAAGTCTTATAATTATGTGCGAAAAATTTTCAGTTCGCTTAAAAAATTCTCAAGATATTACGAAATATACAAAAAGTAAAATTAACACTAAGGGATCCAAACTTAAAAGCGCTCTCCTGACAGATTGCGGCTACCTTCTAATGTCAACAGAAATCTTCCTCGTGCTTTGAACTATCTGTATGCTAAGTTTCACAGCTTTCTGTCGGATAGTTTAGGAGTCTATAGAGGACAAACAAACACACATTCACTTTTATATATAAGGTTATTGTTTAGTTATACAATTTCAGTGATTTTAGAAAATTAACATTTATTTAAAAAGATATGATTTTCTCGGTTTGTACAGATTTTCCCGAATTGGATTTGCACATGGTAAAAATATAAATTTAGATAAAAAGGAAGTTTTTGGTAATTTTATTAGTAACAATAACACACAATTAACTCAACGATTTTATATAGAATTTAATTACATTAGTTCAGTATTCATTGCTTTTTTTTTTATCAAATTCATCTATTAATTGTATTCATTTCAATCAAATTAATAGAATTAAAAGAATATGTAGCAATGTTTATTTATCCAAACAATAAAAAAACAAACTATTTCAAAATTTGATATTGCCATTAAATGTTCATTATGTTGTTGTATAGAGCCTACGTTATTTCGGTTACACAACCTGATTTTAAATGGGTTATCGCTGTTACTTGTTTGAAATCGTATTATCTCCACTGAGATGTAATGGTTACTTCGATAATTTAAAGCTATGTCATAATTCAGAACACAGTAAGTGGTGTCGTGACTTTGAGAAGAAAAATTCTTTAGTGTGACTGATATAAGAGTAATGTTAGTATATTTTGTATAGCTTTTGGGGGAGTTCATAGTAGTTTATTATACCTTTATGTTTAATAATATATGTTCGAGTTATTATTATTATATGGGATGCTATATAGGAATTTAGGTAGTGAATAGTTCTTGTTTAAAGTAGCTAAAACGGATAATGAAAACTTTGACGAGGATGCACTTTATTATACCATTTGAATTTAATTTCCATAATTTTTTTTAACAACTCAGGAATGCAAGAATTGTTATGAACAGAGAAATATAATTTTTTTGTTGTTGTTAAGAACAGAGTAACTACTGCTAAAGAGGTTTGATGATACTTTAGTTGTGGATAGCACTTTTGAGAGTGTTTAAAGACTCCAATAATAAATAGATTTTCAATGGCAGTAGATCAGGGGCAAACTTGTCAAAACGTTTTGGATTTTAAACAGTCTACAACAATGCCAGTTATCTTATATTTATTTCAAAGGCTGCGTATGTTTGTTTCAAAGAGAAGTTGAGAGAAATCTATGCTTTTTTCCAATTTCCGTCCTGAAATCAAAAAGGGTGTAATGGCTTAATCCTACGTCACTGAGAAAACTTACGCACTTTGTTCTATTTTTAAAAAAAAAATAGAAATCCTTTGCAGGTCTCAAATTTGGAGTGATCGATAAAGAGGTGTGTACGACTGTACCGCAGAGAGTTGTTGGAGTCAAATGTTTTAGTTTAGCAGGCAGTTATTGTCTCGGCAAATTGGGAGTTAGAAAGTAAATAGACCACGAAATCGAGCAAAATGTTGAGAAGAGGCAGGATATATTTTTTAGAAACTTGCAATATCGACAGAACTTGCTATTTATAATAGACTCACTGAACCATTAAAATTGCATCTTAAAGCATGAAAATCCAATCATTAGATCAAAATAATTCTATTTCGATGAGTATTGCTACAAAGAAAATCTTTTCTTTTCAATTTTTTAGGTAAAAAATGGTAGCAATTCATCTTTGAACCAAGTGGTTTTTTGTGGATAGCGTTAAAAAAAAGTAACAGAGCTATGTGATTCAAAACCTAGAATTTTAGATTATTATTTGTTACTATAACTTGGAATCTTGGAATCTCTCACAAGAGGACACGCTGCGGAGTTTAGAAAAAATTAACAAGTGTTATGAAGAGGTCTACACTATTGTGCCACAAAAAAAGCCCATCATGATAAATTCTTTTGCACCAAAATTTCATAACCGTCTTTGAATAGCCGACCCAATTTTTTGAGTTTACGACTACTAATGTTCACCTCCATAGCATTGTAATTTGGAATCCAATTCAAGAGACAAGGGAACTTCTGGATCAAGTATTGGAAGAAATTCGTCTTCATGGAGCACTTTTTGAGGGAACTAATAAGCATTTACGTTACATGGAGAGGAAAACCGCGAAACCCTCCCACGGTTAGCCTGACGGAGAAGGGACTTTAACCCATGATCCGTCTACCACTGAGAATATTTTTCGTCTGCACAAGAGTCGGTGCTAGCCAGGCGCGGAATTCGAATCGACCAGAGATTCGAACTGGGGCACCTCATTGGGAGGCGAGCGCTCTATCATCTAAGCCAGTGTTCCCCAACCTTTTTATCACCGCGGACCTGTCAACGTTTGATAATTTTACCGCGGCCCGCTGTTTATATTGTAGATTATTTTGCATTATTAATGTAATTTAATTGTATTTAATCAAGCCTTCAAAACAAAATACAGTTATACCAAAAAATAAGTATAAAGTGATTTAACATTTTTACTTACTAGAACGTTAAATCAATTAGAACCCTGAGCTTGCTTCTTTGCAATGAAACGGTTCCATCTGGGAGTAATCGGAGACAATGATATATTGCAAACATGCCACTACCTTCGGGGACTACTTTTTTTCAAAAATGAGCGAAATTTTAATAGAACACAGATAATTTGGGGTATAGAACCTAGGAATTCAGTTTCAATGAAATGGGCGTACCATTTGATTCAGGGACGCTGATCTGAGCCACCACGTGTGTGTGTTGCAATATCTCTTCGAATTCGTAAATGAAAAACTGTTTAAAGAAATACTTTATTTCAAGTGAACGCCAAGCAGAGCATTCGTATACAATTTAAGGGTTGTAGTTAAATCTAAACACCTAAACTTGTAAAAAGATTAGATCCATCGCATTCGCATAATAAAAGAGTTATTTTAATTTCCAAAAAGAGCAACGTTGGCACACTTTAAATGGTAGTTGTTTACTTTACTGGTAGTTGTTTACATCGAGATAAGGGCTGTTGTTAGTTTATTGTTTTATTCCACCCCACAATACAATATCCACTTTATTTTTACCTTTAAAATATGTATGTTTATTTTAAATTAAATAATAATAATAATTATATTTTAATTATTAAACTTCTGTAAACTGCATTAAATAATTTCATAATATTTGATTTCTATCGGTTCGGTTCTGCTAACCCTAGTTCGAATTCATATTAATATTTTTTCTTTGTTGCGTGCACGTTAAATTAACAAACTAATTTTGTTTTAAGAAAAGCATCCTAAATTAATGAGTCTTGCTTTATATTGTATCGTAAAAATAACTTTTACAATGTGTGCCATATCTTACTGTAATTATAAATTTACTGAATCACAAACGTGGCTACTTTATACCAAGTAGTGTAAAAAAGAACATTCTAGGTGTTTCTCGACACCAGGAACTATCCTTGTTTCTTGGTGTAGTGCAACACCACTTTTGTGTAAAGTAGTTGCCACCATTCTTGGTGTTAAGACACACGAAAAGGTTTTATATTATATTGCATCAATGTTACTGCGAATGACAAAAATGGGTGGTTGCTGACTTCCATCGGTGAATGTTGACAATCACATAGTCGCTTTGGAAAATATCGCAAATTTATACTAGGTCAAGTTAAGGGCCAATGTCCGGTATACATTTGCCCGGTATGCCCTACATCAATGATTATTTATGATCAAGTGCCACTGCCCAGTATGTATTTAACCGGTACTCCGAACACTGATGTTTCTCCTAATCTGTCTTCAGCAGATACTAAAATATCGAAAAAATATTATAACATCAACGAATAAATTAACATCCAATCGAATCATACAAATATTTAGGACATTCACCAAGGCGACTCTGTGATGGTTGACATTCACCGGTCGACATTCTATTTGATTTCGGTCATTCAAGCTGACCTATACACAATTTCGGAAAAAGTGAGTTCATGTAAATCTAGAAAATGTTGAAATTGTTTTTCAAATAATTTGTTTGCATTTTGATGTTTTGAAAACACTTTTTCAGCGTTTGAAACTTTATGATTTACTTCTATAGGTTTGCTTCAACTCACTTTTCATACCAAATTTCAATAACTTAAAATGGAGTTACCTTGTAAGAAATCCATTGTAGAAAAAGTTGGTGATTGACATGAATGCAACAATGTGAGCGTACGCTTCGTTTATTTCTTTCACCTGCTCTTCTGTGATTCCAGATTGGCCAAACATGGTGGAGCGGAGTATCGCGTTGCATTTGTTGGTCAGGTGCTGCACCATTTCCACTGATTCACCCTTCTTTGCCTTCAAGAAGCCGATGGTCTCCTGGATGGAATCGTATAAAGGTTCACTCATGTTGTCCTTAACGGTGGTCATTCCGTACTCCCTCAGTTGTTGCAACGCGAACTTCCTCATGACTTTCCATGGTTCACCATTGGCAACACTGACGCCTGTTGGAGAGCATTTGAAGGTTTAATGAGTCCATACATTCTAATCGATTCCTCAAAAGCTAAATTGAAATCAACTGTAAAATTTTGAGAGTAACTTTTAACGGCGAAATGAAATATCAAATTGAAAAGGTTATTCGTGAAACAATAATAAATATATTCAGCCACACTTTCAACGGCTCCTTTTAATGCATTTTTTTTAAAAATATTTTTATGGTATTAGATAGCATTTGTCTTATGTTAACGCTAATTTTATTTTCTCTACCGGTGATTTGTAGAGAAATTTTCTGTGAAGCTCAAATAGAGTAAGGGAGAACGGTTATATAAAATCTCTCAATGCTTCAAATGAAAAGATATATTTTGTTTTCATTACGTTGTCCAGTTTCTCAGTTGAGCTGTAATTTTCATGTATGCACAGTTCTTGGAAACCACATCAGGCAACTCAAGATAGATATAAGAGTATAATCGGCGATTTAAGAAGGAAGAGAAAATCTGATATTTTGTTCATATATATGTCATAGGGTATAATACATTGTGGAAAGGTTGGGACTATTTTACATCTTCTCATACCTCATAAATGAAGTTTAAATTTTTAATTTTTCCTTGAATAAAGTTCAATAAAATATACCACAATTATACACATACCCTCATAAGAGGGCACCCATTTTTGACTAATCAGGACAAAAATTTCCAAAAAATAAATAATTAAACCACAAT
>NC_092206.1:101211048-101217004 GCF_043381705.1 Parasteatoda tepidariorum
CTTTAGTCCGTAATGCGAGGCCTTTGAGGAGTGTCGATGAGTAAAACTGGCGATAAATGGGGCCGGGATAGCCTGGTCGGTGAACATGTCCGAGAGTTCGTGGGTTCGAACCCCGCCGGCTGAAGAGTAAAATGGTGACTGATACATGTTCAATCTGTCGAGTCGCAAAGTTCTCCATGTTCCCATAACAAATCAATATCTCTGGGGGTACTGGATTGGAGATTGATTGTTCTCTGATTCAGGTCAAAATTTCTGTGAATGAGTGAATGGATGTATGAATGGGTCCGCCCTATAAAACGGGTGTGACGTCTAGGTGTGGCAGAAGTCGAAAATGCACAAGTACACAACGAAATAAAAAAAAAACATTTATTCATTAGTTTGAGAATTATTAATAGCTAAACTTGCAATAAAGCATTGTTTATTTAAATTAACGTAAGGTTTTTTTCCTTCAAAAAAATTTTTTTGGTAAGTTTTTTTTTTTTTTTTTTAAATTTTTTTTAAATGCGTAAAACATAACTCAAATTTTTTGTCGATTAATCCATTGTCATAGAAAACTTTTTCTCAACCAAAAGCGTTATTTTAAAAGCTCACCCTTGAGTTGATGCCCATCAAAAGAAAAAAAAAGTAAAAGATAAGATTTTGCCAGATATCTTTACATTGAAATTTTAAAAGATAAAAAAAAAGGAATAAATAGAAAACCGTTCCCTATTTGAGCTGTTTTAAATCTTGTTATCTTATTCTTATTTAGTCACATAAACTGCATTCCTTAGGTTAACTTTTTTTTTCAAGTACAGGTGAATATTTCTCACATTCAGGTAATCGTTCATTTCATAACGATTAACATATTGGAAACATGTTCCTGAATAAAACTGCAATTATTGTATATTTCGTTAACAAAATGTACTTTGTTTTTGTGGAAATTATTGACTAACGAAAAAAGGATGAATAAGATATAGGGTTTAGTGAACGGAGCGAGCAGGTGGTGTTTAAAATATGCTGTTGAAATAACGTACCACTGTTGAAGAAATATGAGATAATTGAAAAATCGTTGCTTCGCTGAAAGCATTCTGCATGGGTTAAATGAAATTCTTGAACGGCCTTCATACTTCCCATGTTGATGTACAGAGTACCGGCAAAAGTGAAACTGAATACATCACCGTATTTCTTTTGCAATCTTTCCAGTGTCCGGTGACAAGTGTCATCTTTCAGGATGAGGGAGTAACCGAAAAAGGGGAAAGACACGGGTCCCGGAGGCAAACCTTTATTCCTTTTGTAGTAATAAATGCAGACGGTAACAACAACTATCACGATGATGGCTGCTGTTGTCTCACCACAAACGCTTTTAAGGAACTCTTGGAACATCTTTTTGTTTAGAGAGATTATGCAGTTCTGAAATATAAAAAATCTTGATTATGATAAACATTTTTCTGGTGGGATTATTGTAACTAACTTTGAAATTCATATGAAAGTACGTCCCAGGTAACACCATCACCAGATTGCAATAAAAGTGCTACAGTAACGAAGACTCATTTGAAAAGTCACGTGCAGATTTTGCGACGTTGATGCACATAAATACGTAGATCATTATGTCCGCCTTTGGTGGCGTCACATTTTGACGTTACCTAGGCCCCTACCTGGGACCACAGTGACATATTTAATTGTCGTTATGACGTCCCTGTGTGACGAAGATGTGACCTATTATTGTCTCAACTTAGTCACACAGCGATCCCGTTGAGTCGTAAATATATCACACTTTCGTCACATCAAGACCCGTTAATATGTAAATCTGTCACGGATTCGTCACACCGTGTCATTGGTGACACGTAAATATGTCACAGTTTTGTCACATTATGAGCCTATTGGGACGTAAATATGTCACGCTTTCGTCGATGACATTACTCCGATAATTTTAAGTCATAGTGTGATTTCATGTTGACGTCTGGGTGGTGTCAAAGTGTGACGTCACTAAACGAAGACATAGTAAATTTTTTAAACCTACGCATCGACGTCACAAAACTAAAAGTGACTTCACGGATGAGTCTCCGTTACTGTCGCATTTTTATTGCAATCTGGTAACGTTGTTATCTAGGGAACAGTATTTAGGTCAGTTAATGAATTTTCGGTCATCCAAAACTGATTCAATTTGTTCCTTCACTTAGTTCAATTTCATGTACGCATATCAATTATTACTAAAAATAAAAATAATTTTGTTACTAATACATAGTGAAAATAATTTTATTAGTTTTTAATTTAAAAAAAAATTAAGTTAACTAAGAGAGATGAAAAATCAGATCCTAGTGGTATTTCATCAATTTGAATAAAAATATATTTTCTATTGAAAAGATAATTATTAAAAAGACAAATATTAAATAAAATTTCCCAATAATCAAAATCGCAATTCCGGATATTTTTAAAATTATAGTAATAACTCAAAAGAACATCTTTCAGTTTAGAAAGGGGAATGCTATTGAAATGATCCTGGAAAGTCGCAATAAAATTCATTTAATTTTGTTTAATAAATTCGAAAATCGGTTGATTATGAGTGATAATCCAGGTAAAAAATAATAAATCTTCTTTAATAATATCGTGAATAATTTTATTTAAGTAGTTAAAGAAAATGGTGCCAGGTTAAGTGAGGGAAGTATTATTATATATATATATATATATATATATANATATTTTCTACAAATATATATATATATATATATATATAAGTTCAAAATGAAGATAAAACAAAGGAAAATTACAGACAAATGTAAAAAGGGGAGAAAAGAAAAATAATGATAAAAAAAAAACAAATAACTGGAAAAAAAAAGCATAATTTTTTTTTCAAAAATCTGGAAAAAAAAGATATAATGTTTTCATCAGTCCACACGATTATATCCGCAAAAAAGAGTGCTTTCTGATATTGTATCAATATAGCCAAAGCAAAATATATTAATACAATTGTGTGAGGAGCACTCAAAAAAATTTTTTATAAAAATTACAACAAATAAAATAGAACGCAATAAGTAAAAATAACACGTAAAAACAGAAAATAAAATAAAAGGAAAAGAAAAAAACAGAATAAAACAAAATCCATAAAGCGAGTAGCGAATTCAAATGTACTTACATGAACGGGAAATTTTTCAAGAATGATTTAAAAAATATTTTCGTAACAGGATTGCCAGATTGCAAACTATTAAAACAAAAGCGCAAATTGAGCGTAACTATAGGAGTTTTGTTTTAAAGTGCCGTTCTTACTGCATTGCTGAAGTGCGTTTGATTTGTTAGTTACCAAGGAGGGGCACGAAATGGATGTGCGCAAGGTAATATTATGCTGGGTAATTTAAAGAAGTTGACCATAAATAATTTTAGAAAATAAATATTTATTTAAGAAAAAAATATAAAATAGAAAAGAGAAATATGAATTGCCTGTTTTGCACATAATTTTATCCACGGATTTGCCCGAAATGGATTTGCACATGGAAAAATTATATAAATTGAAAAAGAAAAAAATTTCAGTAGATAATTTTGACACGGATTTGCCCGAAATGGATTTGCACATGGAAAAATTGTATAAATTAATAAAGAAATTTTCAGTAAATAATTTTACCCACGGATTTGCCCGAAATGGATTTGCACATGGAAAAATTACATAAATTAACAAAGAAGCAATTTTTTAGTAGATAATTTTAAACACGGATTTGCCCGAAATGAATTTGCACACGGGAAAATTGTATAAATTAATAAAGAAATTTTTAGTAAATAATTTTAGCCACAGATTGGCCTGAAATGGATTTGCACATGGAAAAATTATGTAAATTAAAAAAGGAATTTTTTTAGTAAAGGAATGTTTTAGTATATAATTTTGACCACGGAATTGCCCAAAGTGGATTTGCNTATAAATTAATAAAGAAATTTTTAGTAAATAATTTTAGCCACGGATTGGCCCGAAATGGATTTGCACATGGAAAAATTATGTAAATTAAAAAAGGAATTTTTTTAGTAAAGGAATTTTTTAGTATATAATTTTGACCACGGAATTGCCCGAAGTGGATTTGCACATGGAAAAATTATAGAAATTAACAAAGAAATTTAGTAAATAATTTTGGCAACGGATTTACCCGAGATGGATTTGCACATGGGAAAATTATATCAATTAACAAAGAAAATTTTTAGTAAATATATCCACATAAATATACGATTAATTCAATGATTTTTTAGAATTTTATTACTTTAGTTGGGTATGCACTGTTTTTAACAAATTTTGAAAGAGTTTATCGATTTGTTTTTTGGATAAATAAATATTACTACATATTCTTTTTATTCTATTCATTTCATTAAAAGTGGTTTTAAATAGATGCTCCTATAAACATTAGAATTCCAAGTAATCAGTTTATTTATATGAGAATTAAAATCATTTCTTTTATCATATAAATCATAAAAGCAGATATTTTCAGCTTTTATAATACCCAAATCCGAAAAATTGAAATTAATATTATCATCATGATTACGAAGCAATATAAATTACTCGGGGTAAACATCATTTAATAAAATAGTAAAATCTTGAAAATTAAAGATAATTAAGTCATCAATTATCAAAACGAATTTAATTCTAATTTAATACTAATTTAATACTAAAAACAAATTTAATACTAACAGTAAAATTTATTTCATAATAATGCAAAAATAAGTTAGCTAAGAGAGATGAATAATTAGATCCTTGTGGTATTCCATCAATTTGAAGAAAAATATCCTTTCCATTGTAAAGATAATTATTAGAAAGACAAAAATTAATCAGAATTTCCCAATAATCAAAATCGCAGCAATGGATATTTTTAAAATCATAGTATTAATTTAAAAGGACATCTTTTAGTTTAGAAAGGGGAATGCTATTGAAAGGATCCTGGAAATCAAAAGTCGCAATAGAATTAATTTTATTATGTTTAATGAATTCTAAAATTGAATGATTATTAGTGATAATCCAAGAGAAACCTTCTTTAGAAATATTTTTAATAATTTTATTTAAGTAGTTAGAGGAAATGGTGCCAGGTTTAGCTAGATAAGTATTAGATCCACATGTGATAGTTCTAAATTTTACAGGAATTTTATGAAATTTAGGACTGATAATTAAGTAAGGAAATTGTATATTGCTAATTTTAATTTTTAATCTCTTATATAAAGTTAAAATTTTTTTAATGACTATATTATTATTGAAATTACTAAGTTTAAAATTTTTACTATTTTTTAATTCCGTATTTAAAAGTTCAGCATAGAATTTTTTACAGAATATAGCATAATTATTGTTAGCTTTGTCTATGGGAGTAATTACAAAATTTTTTTGAAGTTGCTTAATTGATTGAACAATATTAGAAAAATTTGTTGAATTGTTATTCTTATTTAAATTATCCTTATTATTGAAAATAAAGTTTTTAAAGTAATAATAAACTTCCCATTTCCATTCTGTTAGCATACCTAAAGGTAAAGAGAATCTATTTGATATCTTTAAACAAAAACTATTGAGATCATTAAGAAAGTATTTTAGAATCTTATTGATTTATTACATTTATTACTTTTATTACTTTTATTACTTTTATTACTTTTATTACATTTATTACTTTTTATGATCTATTTTTATGTAGTTATTTTATAAAAAAAATTTTTGAGTGCTCCTCACACTATTGTATTAATATATTTTGCTTTGGCTTTATTGATACAATATCAGAAAGCACTCTGTTTTGCGGATATAATCGTGTGGGCTGAAGAAAAGATTATATCTTTTTTTTCCGGTTTTTTAATTAACATTTCACTTTTTTTTTCTTTCTTTTTTTTAAATAAAATATTGTTTGTTGTTTTTTTACTTATTATTTCCCACCCCCTTTTTTTCATATGTCTATAATTTTTCTTTGTTTTATTCTTCATTTTGAACTTATCTAATGAGTGCTGTTTACTTGCAGCTTAAGCGCAATAAATG
>NC_092206.1:101217362-101290745 GCF_043381705.1 Parasteatoda tepidariorum
TTTTAGAATCGTTCCCTTTTTCACTTCCATATAAGGAAGCAGTAAATGATTTTCCTTAATGCGTAAGGTTACAAGGAATGTACGAAGTGTGCCTTTTTACCTCAAATCTGTGTTGGTATAAAACGTAAGAACGCATAGTTTTGCGTGTTCCTTTTCATCATGATGTGATCCTGATAAGCTGTGCCGGAATTGTCCGGAGTCTTGTCCGCTCCCCCTCCTTTGCAGGAGTGGGGACGTGAACTGATATCAATACCAGCCTACATTTAAATAAACCTGTTTAGAACGTATGATGGCTTAAGACTGCATTTATTTCAAGCTAAATACAACACTGATAACAGGGTTGTAGCCCTGTTGTAGCCCTGTTATTACATATCTATATATATATATATATATACACACGAAATTTTACTATTATTCGGGAGAACAATATTTCAACAAAGGTAGAAATTGAAGGGGTCGTTTCAATGATTAGGAAGAGTAGCGCTTGATTATTATTTTACTTCTATATATTCCCCCCCCCCCAATCTTTAACGTTCTCCTAATAGCTATAGCTAGTTCAGTAGTTGGGCTATTTCTAATTTTGTTTCAGCCATTTTAGGACTTATATATTTAGTTTTTCAGTCGCTAGATTTTCAAAATTACATTTTTTTACATTATAAACTGATGAAAACCGATTTTAATGATGCTAAAAAATGTATGATGTAAATTGCACTAAAATAAAAATAAAAACTTAATTTCAAACTAAGAGCTCAAAGCAGACAAATAACTGCCTTTCAAAAACTGCTGATTGCAGAATTATATGGGTATAATTTTGCCATAAAAATTTTGGTTCACTATAACCGAGAGTTCACTATATCCGTAACGCAGGTAATTTAACTAATGGTTCCCAAACTCCTCCCTTTTATTACACATTATTCACTGATAAGCAATCCTCAGCATCAGATATGGAAACACTTCCCTCCTCTCAGATAATTTTTCCTGAATTTCTGTTATTCCGCTTTTTAAAACCGTCTGACCTGCCATTCGAGCACATAAAAGAAGTCTCATAAAATCGCTTAGCAAATTCATCGACATTTGTCCAGATACTGGAAGATTGCAGCTTCTTCGAATGATGAGCCACTTCAGTAATGCTTCTTCAACGTCCTTGTGAACTGCTTTTCTCAACTTTTTTCAGCCATCTAAATTTTTTTTCATGAGCGGAAATTATTAATTGCCTATTTTTCCATACGTTTCAAACTGCAGATTTGGATAGTTAATATTCCCTGCAAATATCAACTTCATTGCATTCATTTTCAATTTTTCTGATTATGTCCATTTTATCATCAATGGAGAACGTTTAACGTTAACTGGTCGCCATAGTGAAACTTGTGACACTTATTGTTTGCAGGCTTATTTTTAACTGAACTGAGAGTAAAAAGGAGTTGAAAAGAGGGCCTTACCAACACATATTGTCCAACCCTTTGACCAATAATGAATAATTACTCTTTCCCTCTGACAGAAAATGCATATTGATCCCACTGACACCTTACAGGTGCATCATCTGCCTGGGTAGGAAACATCTGCTTGGGTTGTTTAGGGATAGGAAAGTGAGATAAAAGAAGCAAACAAGAAAAAATGCTTATTGCTACATTCCCCTCTGTAGATGGTTTTAAACATCGGAATATGTATTTATTTTGAAGTAGAAATTTCAAAATTATTACAAAAAAATGAAGATAAAAATCAGTCGAAGACTGAAAAAAATTCATTATATTCAACTTCTTAACTTTTTTGGTTCACTATATCCACAAAAAATAACATTATACGAGTATAGCAAGGCAAGGGACAGAACATTTCGTTCACTATATCCGGGAGTTCACTATAAACCGTGTTCACTATAGCAGGGTTTGACTGTATTTCGAATTCTGACATAGTAACGGCCATTCATTTTACACTTATCGAACTAAACTGCAAAACAGAGTAAATCAGTTTATTTGGGAACATTAAATAAAAAGAATTAAAACATATTTAGAATTTTCCTTCTTCGACAGTTTGTCCAGATGAGAGATTCCTTTACTTATGTCACAATAGTAATATAAAAGAATACATATCATTTCATAGCACTCGTCCTTGACTAAGTAAGCTTACATCAAAATAGGAACTGCCCACTTAAAAATATTTTTTTTTTTCTTTTTCTTTCCTGGAGTGACGCAGCAGCAATTCTAAGTAAATAATAAAGCGTAAAACGAAACAAAGTTCAAACGGAACATTCGTCCTTGACAGAGGATAAAATAAACTATTTCTTGTTATTTTCACCAGTGTTGCTGGATGTGGAGTCCGTACCCGACTCATACAAATAATCTATTAAAAGTTTCTAAGAGTCTTCCAAAAGCAGTAAAATTATTACTAAATGAATATTAATTTCAATTTATATATGCATTTCTGTTTTCAATAGTATTTTATTTCAAACTATATACTACATAAAATTACCTATTCATAACATAAAATTATTTTTCTTAACGTAACAATTGAAGAAATAAACTTCACAGAATATAATTGAATATTTCATACGGCAAAATAAAAGATACGAATGTAATCGTTCAAATAGTTCCTGAGAAATCGAATTTTAAATATATGACATTTTTTTTAAAACTGTTCGACCCATTTCGTTTAAGTTTTGTATTTTTCCATATTAAATTACAGTCTTTCGAATGATGTGAAAATGTGTACACTTTATAGTTCAAAACTTAATGAAGGTGGTACGAATTATTTCCGAATTCTTCCCCCACCCCTTCAAATAATGAGTGAAAAACAGTAAAAAGGGTTGCTCCAGTTCAGTCGTTATTAGTTAAATATTTTGCCATAAGTCACTATCATGTGCGTTGGTGAAACGCGAGTGGTTTGAAATCTCCAAAGGGCGGCGATCCGGTTCGCAATATACAAAAATTAATTAGTAAAGAAATTAAAAAAGTGTTTTAAATATTTAAATTAAGTTTAATAGTGCAATGAGGAATTTGAAATCAGTCATTTCCTTTCACTGAAATCGATTTCAAAAAACGGCAATTAACTTAGCAAAGTGTGGTACGCGTACCCCCAGGGGTACGGGAACAGTTTAGAGGGGATACTTGTTCTTATGCAAAATATCTTGCAACAAACGAAAATTTCAAAAAAATTTATTCAAAAACAAACCATGAAAATTTACGATGATGTATTTTTCTATTGGCTATTTTTTGCAGAGTTAACAGTTAATAATNGTGATTTTTAAATTTTGCGCAATTTTTTTAAAGTAAAAATAAACATATTATTAAAAAAATAATACATTCATTTTTTTATTAGTGGTACACAGCGTTACGAAAAGTTTAGAAAGGGTACACAAAAGTCATAAGTTTGGGAAACACTGACTTAACCATGACCAACCATGAGAAAGCCTCCAGACAATGGCGGTAACTATGGTAACGGGAAGTGTCGGGATCCAGTCGGTAAGCGCGTATACCTGTCGTTTCATAGGAGTTTATTAAAATGACAGTTTTACATATTCAGTGCATAGTCTTATATATTCTATAATGCTTATGAAACTTTATTTTAAAAATATGAAATCGAGCACTGTTTTAGTCTCAAATATATTGAAACTTGGAACTTCATGAAAGAAAACAGTTTTTAATTTCATTGATAGCTTTTTCTTGTATTTTCATATTAATTTAATTTTTTTTCTATAATAATTGTGAAAATTGTTTAAACGTACCTCTCTTGAATGAATCATTGGAATCCATCATTCGTTCTGTTGCAACGGAGGAAAAAAGAAAGATTCTCAACAATTACGTTTAATTCTTGATTCTTGTGAAAACAAAATCAGTTCGGGAACAAAGTTACAGCATGTAATTATAATGATTGTTTTCCATCATTATTTATTTATTTACTTATTTATTTCATCTTAGAGAAATGCATTTATTTATTTCATTTTAGATTTTATGATATTATTCTTAATAACGGGCTACATATGTCTCCCGTACTGGTACGTCTTCTTATACGTACCGGTTTGTCTAATAAAATGTAAAATATTTTAACTAAAACCTTAACCTTTCCCTGAATAAACTTTTTCCCACACTATTAAAAATAAATAAAATGATATCAATTCACGTTTCTAAAAGTATCACAATTATACACTCTTTTAAAGATTAAAACTAAATAAATTAATAGATGTATCTTTTTAATCTAAATTTTCTCTTTCAAAAAAAGCCACTACCAAAAAATAAATTCAAAATATAATTCTACTCATAATTTTAAATTTTCCTTTTAAAAATATACTTTCATAATTTCTTCTTACCTTAATCTTCTTTTTCATTCACTAATATTCACTCCAAAATATGATTTTCTTTTTTTCTTTCCTCTCGTTTAATGAAGTCGCCTGCATAATAATTTTTCTTGATATACATAATTTTCATTTTAGGTATCTTGGTATCAAGTTTTCTAAGGAATACATTAAATCCGCATTTAGTGTCGCCATCTACTGAGAGTAAAAGTAAAATATATTAAAAGTGCCATCTATGTTTACATTTTCATTTATTTCGTTCCCGTTAGTGACGGAAGCTGATTTCTAAGAAGAAGAATTTATTGAATCCAATCAGGGTAAATGTATTTCTGCTTTAATTTTTTAACTCTGTCTGTTATCCCTGTTATAAAATGCTCTCTACACAAATTCATTTCCTATGAAATTGAATTCATTGCCTTCTATTTTGCGATAAAACTAAAATGTTATTCAGTATTGTGATATCTTTTTAGGGTTATCTGATTTCGTGTTTTTTTTTATAATTATTTTATTTTTATCTTTTTATTCATTTGACTTACATCAGACAATAAATGCTCTATTCCATGAATTTTTTTTATTCAAACTCGAAGCGATTAACTTCATATATTTGGTTTAAATATTACAAAAAAATAATTATTGAATGATTTATAATTATTAAATAATAAAACAGCCCAAAAGAGGGTTTATGAATGAAAATGTGTACGTAAGTTTTAAACAAAAGGGTTCAAATTTAATTTGAATTTTAAAATATTTTCTCTTGTTCATATAAGCTCAGTCGGAGATCGAGCTATTAGTCCTGATGCTGAATTATTAACGTTAGAACTCTGGACACTACTCTGCTTTAAGGATGCTGAATATTTTGGATCTACTACTCCAGTGTTCCCCAACCTTTTTATCACCACGAACCTGTCAACGTTTGATAATTTTACCGCAGCCCGCTGGGGGGTGGGGGACGTCGATTGCTTATATTGCAGATTATTTTGATTTATTAATTTTAATTTAATTGTATTTAAACATGCCTTCAAAATAAAATACAGTTACACCGAAAAATAAATATAAAGTGATTTAACATTTTAACTTATTAGAACGTTAAATCGATGAGAACCTTGAGCTAGTTTATTTGCAATGAGACAGTTCCATCTGGGGGTAATCGGAGACAATGATACATTACAAAGATTAAAAAATTTATGTCACTACCTTCGGGGGCTCCTTATTTTAAATAAATAATATTTTAATGGAACACAGATATTTTTAATTTTGGGTATAAACCTAGGAATTTAAATTCAGTTTTAATAAAATTGGTGGCCCGGTACCATTTGATCCACGGACCAGTACCGGTACGCAGACCGGGGGTTGGGGAGCACTGTACTACTCGATATAAAGTGCGACTAATCCCAAAAAAAAAAAAATAATAAATAAAGGAAATAAAAGTGGGCACAAATCGTCGGGGACACAATTCGTGTCATTATTCGTCTTGAAGACAATTCGTTGTGGGCTCAACTCGTCGCAACGACAGTTCGTCGTTGGCATAAAGTTGTCGCAGGAACAACAGGTTGACTTGCAACGGTGGCGCCACAGTTCGTTGCAGCGATGATTCGTCTAGGGCAGTGTTTCCCAAAGTGTGGTACGCGTACCCCCAGGGGTACGGGAACAGTTTAGTGGGGGTACACGTTCTTATGCGAAATATATTGCAACAAACAAAAATTTCAAAAAATTGTATTTAAAAATAAAGCTAGCCATGAAAATTTACGATTGCCCATTTTTCTATTTGCTATTTTTTACAGAGTTAACAGTTAATAATTTGTAGTATCAGCAGCCAGTTGTGATTTTTAACTTTTGTGCAATTTTTTTATAGCAAAAAATGCATTTATTTTTTAACTAGTGGTACACAGCTTTGTGAAAAATTTAGAAAGGGTACAAACAAGTCATAAGTTTGGGAAACACTGGTCTAGGGAACAGTCGTAGCGGATACTTCTTAACGTATCATCAAACAATCATTTTTTGAGGGGAAAATTTTTTTTTTTAACATTATTACTTATAGTTAGGAAACCGAAAAGTTTCAATCAACAAATCTTTTAAAATGTGTAAATGTAGAGCGGCACTAATCATAATCAAGTTCTAAACACATCTTACATGGTTTTAAACTGTCAACAATTGTGACTTAGTCATTTCGTAAAAGAGATTTAAATGGATTGTAAACTATTTTAACGATTCGATTTCATCTTGACTAAGCAAAATATTTGTACCCGTCGTAACATACATATTTGTTGATAGAACTGTAATAAGGTATAATAATTCAAGAAATGTATTCTACCTAATTTATGAAAATGTTATAGAGAGTCTGTATTTATTTAATAATCGAGCTTAATAATTCTCTTAATTTTAGCAATTAACATTTTTTTAAAAATTTTCCTTCATTTTATTTCAATTTTTCTGAATTTATAAATAGGAAGAAAAAAGTTGCTAAAGCTATATCAAAAGAAAAACAAAATGTTTTCTGAACGGAAGACTGAACTTTTAATTTCGGAAACTGTTGCTTTTTAAGATTTAAGGATATCAGTAAATATTCCAAGCAAAAATACTTTTAAACAAAATAAAAGAACAGAATGCCCCAAAAAAATGTTTGATTTTTTTTAAAGATCGGATTTTCTCTCACTCGATGCTATCTTATTGATTCAAGAGGTAAACTTTAAATAAGTTAATTAAACGCTGGCTGCAGACGATATTTAAGTTATATATCGTCTTCACTTTTGTTATGAACCCTTTTACAGATCGAATCTCTGAATATAGTCTCATTGGATGCGTAACAAATTCGCTAGTTTATTATCGTGTCTTTATGTTGGTAAGTGATATCTTTTAAATCGTTTCTAACTTTTAAATTTAACTTTCTTGAAATGACTCTTTTTTATCGTATTTTCATTTTCGAAATTTACGCGGCTTCAAAAAATAAGTATTTTTTTTTTTGAAACCGCTTAAGTTATAATTATAATTTAAGTAATTTTTTGCGGAGTTGATTATCAAAGAAATGACGGTGAGGAGTATCTTGTGATAATAATGAAAGATTTGCTACACACCGCATTCCTTGTTCATTTTTTTCAAAAAATTGTGAAATAAAATGTATTTGCGAGTATAAAGAAATTTGACTCTCGATTTTTAAGATTATATTTCCGATTTTGCTTAACTTAATAAAATTTCCGAATTGATATCGTTTGATTGGTACTTTTTTTTATTGGAAGTACCGGAACGATTTAAGAAGGCAGACGATTCACGAAGGTCGGTTTAGATAACTACGCAGGATTGTAAATAAAATGTTACTCGAAGCTTCAAATAACAGCCACCGAAGGAACAAGTTGAACATAACAGAATAAGTTACTACTTAACAATCATAGGATGCTTTAAATAATCTGTACGTTACTGAAGCTCTGCTAGATCCTTAAACAGGATTGAAAACTTGTATAACTGATTAACTTAAAAGCGTTATGCAAGTGCACAGCAGCTTGACTCTTCTGTAAGAATTACCAAGTGAAAAAAATCCTCTTAATTTATACAACTTCCAAAAAATGTTACAGGTATTTTTTGTGTCTAAAGATCAAAGAATTATTTATTACTATTGAACTGAATTATTTTTTTTATTGACTTTTACTGTAAGATTATTTACTGATGAAAAATAACATATCTGATCTCAAATTTTTAAAAGAATTTAGTTTGCATCAGAAAATAAAACAAAATAAATAACTCTCTTCTAAATTATGCGTGTTTAAGATTTCTTCTTTGTTTGATAAAAGCCTTGATGGACAGCCACCAGAAGCCAAAATTTTTCTACACATTTGCTTAATTAGTGACTTATTGACGTTGTTGAACAATAAGTATTCCAAATTAATTTTCTTCTTTTAAAGATAACAGAATGGAGTGGTTGAACATATTTAATGAGGCACCTGTAGCAATTGCCTTGATCTTGGTGTTTGCCAGCACAGCAGTTTACTACATTCTTGTTAACAGAGGTCTTCCTCCTGGTCCCCTGGGTCTGCCCCTATTAGGATACTGGCCCCTATTGAAGAACGATACCTGTCACTTGCAGTTGCAGGAATTGCAGAAAAAGTACGGAGACTTATTCAGTTTCAGTTACGCCGGTGCTCTGTATCTCAACTTGGGAAGTATCCACGCTGTTAGGGAGTTCCATATAGCTAAGGCAGACTGCTTTGAGAGAGTAAAAGATTACAGTTTACTGAATCTCTATTTTAAAAATGGTAAGTTGCACAGTTATTTATTTATTTCATTTATTTAATTATTTTATTTATTTATTTGATTTTATTTATTTATTTTAAATTTCGCATTAATTAAGAGAAAAAACATATTTTTAAAGTTAAATTAAAGAAAATTTAAAATTGAATGTACGGTTTGATGCTCTCTACTTTGAAAATTAAAAATTTTTTTTTTCTGAGTCTCAAAAATAGTTTAAAAAAATTCATTAATAGAGAAAACCAACTAAGTTTTTTGATGCATGCCAGACCATTCAAACTAAAATCTATTCATTTTGACCCCAAGCAAAGCAACATTTTAAAATATTGTTTTATATCTATAGTTTAGTTCTCAGTTTTGTTGGCTTTGTAATTAGTTCTGACTGACACTTGGTGAGAGTATTTCTTGCTTTTTCAAGCAAAAAACATTCATTTTCTCCACACATATTTTTATAATTATTTATTTATTTATTTTTCATGTTTTTTCTTACTTTTTTTTTGACTTTCTAGTTAGTTTTGGAACCTAGTATTTACTATGTAATTTTTATTTTAATTTGAAGTAAACAGGTTAAAATGTTTAAATAATTTACTTACTACACTTTCATCAAGTACATCAAGTTTCGTCAGGTACCAAAGTTTAAACAGTATTTTTTGCTTTGAAATTAAATTAGTATTAAATACTAAACTCATTTTCTACGTTTTAATGTCTTTCACCATTCTGTCATTTTTAGAGGTTGTAATTAAACTTTTTACCATCAGGTTATGAGGACACAAATACTGCGAGAAAAGCCCTTAGTTCAATGGTAGTTAAAATCGAAATATGATACTTGACTCTAAATGCTCATGAAATAAATAAGCAGAATGGAATAACAAATGATATTCACGTACAATTCACGAAAATCTGTTTCGGTTTTTGCCGAAAATATGATGAAAAATTGTCACCTACAAGCTATAGCTGCAAAAGTTATTTTTGTTTCTGTGTCATCCTTTCTCTTTAACTTAGGTCGTTTATGGGTGATTCTCACGAAATATGTCAATTTACAGCCCCTTGCTCTAAGATCTAATGCTATACTACTGAAAGAACTTTCTTTTAAAAAAAAATTAATAAATAGCATTGCTGTTAGCATTTTAAAAGGACTTTGCATTAGCATTGACTATTTTGTATAGTTAAAAAATTCAATTGAATTTCAAAATGTCATTTTGAGTGTCATTTATGTCACAAACAATATTTCCAATAATAACTAGCTTCAAAACTTCCCATTAATTATTCAATATCTAATTTTTTTTTATCTCAACCGTTGTAAGTATTTCTAGAATATACGCATAGGGTATTATTTACAAAAACTTTGTTGAAAATTTTTTTTTCTGTCAATAATTTGTTTGTCACACGAAAATCTGCCATTTTCCTGGCCACTTTTATTTAGTAATTTATAACCAAAATAGATAGCGCCAGCAATCAATATCTTATGTTAATAGATTGCTTAGAATACCTTACTATCTGAACATGTCTTATTGCATGAATAAAGAACCAACTTTCTGGTTCAAAATCTATTTCCAAAATTTTTATAGGTGAGTAGGTTTTTATGTTTTCATTTTCCTGTCTTCTTGAAATCATTAATAACATAAATTACATAGATTTATCTGAGTTATTTCAAGAAATCCTGTTGTTTTCTGCCGAATGTAAATGTCTTAGGCCAAAATAGTAAATTAATATAAAGTTAAATGCTATAAAAGGGAAAAGTTCGTCATTATCCTGGCTGTCATTTTCCTAGCTTATGAATCACAGGACACTGACGTGCTTCCAGAAAATTTTAAAAGCAGTATATAGTAAAGAGGGAAAGCAAATATTAACTTAATATCAAGTTTATACAAGATTGTAATATGCTTGAATGTAATAAAAGTTATTTATTTATTTAATGATTGATTATTATACACAATTTTATTCTGTACGTATCAGCAACAAAAACATTTTCGATTCTTTCTACAGTGGATGAAAGAATTAATTTAACTAATTCATGGTCCATCTAACATAAAGGCTTAAGTTGAGTAACTTACTATTAGCTTAAAATCACTGTTTTTTAAACTTCTAAGCTAATATTTCATTTTCCTGGCATTCAAAATTTTGTGAAATTCTGTTTGTTTTTTTTTCCCTTGAGCAATTGTCAACAAACTACACTGCTGTCTGTAAGATATTAATAAATGTAATTAAATAAATACGCAAAAAAAATTAGATTATTTTGAAGACCTTAAATTTAAAGAAATTTTTTGTTCCGAATTGTCATGTTTCCAGAGAATCACCCTTATTATATTATTGTGATGTCCTTAATTGTAACGTAACTTAATTTATATATTTTAATTTAACTTTCTTAGAGAATATTTATTTTAGTATGATGTTTATGTAAATGCATTTTCTTCATTTAAAATTGAGAGTTAAGATTAAATGCATTTCCGTCCCTATCTTGTTATTGGGAAATCTGTTAAGGTTGACGACTGTGAGAAAATTACGATTAAAGAGTTGAGGACATGGGTCGCAAAAACCTACGATGATTGGGTTCTAACTTTTAAAAGGGTGGATTTTTGTATTACAGTAAAAACTGGAGTGCAAGAGAGAATTCATTGGTAATGAAAAGATTGAAGCTAAAAAAAATAAGGGGAATTGATTGGATAAGAAAAAAGTTCAAGTTGGTAGACAATTAACTGAAAGAGATCAGTTAAAAAAATTCTGTAGAGGCTTAGTAGAAATCGAGGATAGTTTAAGTTGGGGGTGGGGGAATGAGAGGAGAAAAGGTTGGGGAAAAAAAGTTTTGTACTGAAAAGCAAAATTAATGGAGAAATGCTAATTTGTCACAATAATTAAAAAAAAATTTGATCGCCAAAAGAATATCACAGGTTACCCACTGGCAAAATGGTTGTTGTGCAATTTTCTTCCCGTCTACGTTCTTTGGCTTTAGCTTTTTCAGCCTCGGTAAGTTTAGGCCTTGCTATCGTTTTTTTTTTTCCCTTGCATCAACTCTAACTTTTTATTTGTGATATTCACCTGAATTAGTATTGAAAACGATCCAGTTTGAACTGTAGATTAGAATTTCTGATTCTTAATTGAAATAATAAAAACCAAAATATCGTTCAAATGATGAAAATCTCTTTTATTCACAACTCAAGAAGTATTAATGGGATCTCTCTGATCCCATATCTCAAAAATAAACTCGCCGATTTAATGCACAACAAAATTAAAAGCGAAAAAAAGAATTAAAAATTTTTTTTTATAAAAACAGCAGCGGTCGCGACAGCAACGCATGCAACGAAGACGCGTGCGCCCTGTTAACTATTGAACACAGTTGAGAAGTGTGATGACGTCCAAATAAGATGCGCGCGACATCAAACCCGAGAGAAGACCCATTTTATCAATGGGTAAAACACGAAAAACAATAGTTAATTTTTTTTTGTAGAGGGAACGTGCTTTTTAAATACCTAGAGTGTATATTTTTAGTAGTGCATCCTAGATCAGTTGCTTCGAAAATTTGAATCTTCTCTCGCTCTACCCTTTGATAATTTAATAACTGGACAAGTTTTTGAAAGGTGTAGTGATGATTGGTTTGTTCAGTGGCTCAAGTAGGTGAAAACAGATGTGTATTTAATCCTTAGAAGTTTTCTTTACATAACCTACCATCTGAAAAATGTTTTTAAGAAAGAGGAAAGAATGACCTATGCAAAGGAATATGAACGATGGTCTTTAGAGATATGGTAAATAAACATTTTTAAATTTGTATTTATATTAACCTTTACAAATTATAATTCATTTTGTGATTGATTTTAATACCTTCACCTCTTTTATTGACCATTAGAAGATTTTAAGTAAAAGTATGTCAGATCATAATTTGGTGTAGTTTAATCTTGTAGGGGAGAGTTGGATAAAACGGGATACCATTATTGTTTTTATTTACTACGGAATATCTGTTTAGGAAAACAATACATTATTTTTTTTGTAGCTACAACATTTATTGAAGCACACAAAAAACATATTTTCAACTAATTTTAATGACAGCGAAATAGAAAAAAAAATTCATTTCCAAACTCTTACATATCCCGTTTTAGCATACCTGGGTTGGATAAAACGGGATAGGGTTTACAATGTTTAATTTTTTGCATATATATAAAGATAAAATAATAAATAATGCAAATATATAAATAATTGTTTATGTATAATAATTGTTTATGTATAAAAAAGTCTTCATCAGAGAAATACATTACAATTAGTTCTAAAGAAAGATGTGAAATCCTAGTGTCGAAAATAAAATGCTTAATAATGAACGTTAATAAACAAATTTTGCATTACTATATAAAGAGACTAAATTATTCAAAAAATATATATAGTTAATATAAATAAGTTGTTTAAAAAGCCTAGGCCTGCATTAATATATGGCTATTTTAAAATGTAATAGTCCAATAAATAAATAGGTGGATAAAACGGGACATGAAAAACTCTATCCCGTTTTATCCAACTCACAAGTGTCCCGTTTTGTCCGACTCCGTCACTTTTTGAAACAAACATGGTTGCTGCGTAAATGTGAAAAGAAAATTAGATAGGCTGCACATAAAAATATTGGTAAATAAATGGATAATTAAATTTAAGACTCACCGGAATTTTATTCCCATATATGTAGGCAGTACAATGTAAAAAGCAACGCACTTAAATGTAGAAAATGGCAAAAAAATAGAGTTAAAAAATTCTGAGACCTACAACTTTCTATCAAATAGTGATCTCGAGGAGGGACGCACCGAGAATGATATAATCACGGTCGAATAACACGTTTCTGTCGTTGTCCACTAGATAGCTGCAATAGTCTGGTCCCTAGGCGACGTATCCCGTTTTGTCCGACTATCCCCTACTTAGTCTTTTTATTCAACCACTTTTCACGGCCGCTACTCAATAATATTCAGCAAAGTCATTTTTTTTTCTTTCAAAATATTGGTATTTGAAGTAAAACTTCTACACTACCCGTGCGCTGCAAAAATTAAAGTAAGTATTTCCATCATTTCATGGTTATTAGCCATTATAAAAAAAGTCCAATTTGAATTTAATTAATAAAATAATGGGCACAGACATTCAAATCATTTAAAGTCACAGACGCTTGAAGATCTTTTTTTTTCGTGTGTGAGTAAATAATTAAAATCGTAAACAGAATTTAAGAAAAAAAAGAAAAGAAATTTCTGTTTGCAAGGAAAACTTAGATAAGCAGCTTCTGATGCTTTTATACCCATTTTTGCTAGGATTAACCTCGATAATAATTCATCAAATATAGAAATTATCTTTCGTTTTTTTCCCTCTTGATCCTCAATAGTCACCCATCCAGTTGCATAATCAATTGTACTGTATATTTGGGTCATTTTGACCGTGGGTAGCTACTAGGGGTCAAAATGCAATTTTGCCCCCTCTAGTGTGTATGTATTTTAAGAGGGATAGTCCGAAAATAATTTCCGTTCTAGTTTTCTCCAGTAAATCGGGCAGCAATACGATACACAGTTGAACGCGAAGGACATCCATACACTTTTGGGTATATCGTTTCACCATGATCAGGTAGGTGGCGTAGTGAGCACGTAAAGCGTAGTCCCGGTTATTATTTCTGGACAGAGTTTGGAGGTTGGAACCATTAGTGCTACTTGGTCCTGTCACTTGGTACTACACCCTGTCAATAGTGATGGATGTAATTTGAAAAAGACAGCCTGGCTTTCTCACACTTGTCGTTTTGTTGTTGGTTGGCAATGCAACACTCGGCTGCGGTAACGTAAAACCATATTGCAACTCTTAGTTGGGACGCCTGGACCATTCGCCATACCGTCCTTATTTCCCCACCCAATAACTTCCATCTGTTTCTGGCATTGAAGAACTTCGGTGAAGGTGTTCTGGCATCAATGCTGAAATCACACCAAATGCAGAGGCCTGATTTTTTACGTCCTGTCTCTAATATCTCCTTATAATTTCTTGTTTTTCACATGAATCTCTGTTCACAGTCACCGGGGGAGACGTATTTTCGGACTGCCCCTCGTATTAACCAGAATTCTAAAAATGTGTTTTAAGGATGGTGACTACTTGTATTTTATTGTGAAGCCTTTTAAACGACCACTTTATTTATTTATTTATTTTTAAAAAAGGCGTTGCTTTTCTGAATGGAGAACCATGGAAGATACTTAGAAAGTTCACGATGCAGCAGATGAAAGAATTGGGGATGTCGACCGTGAAAGAAAGCATGGAAGGACCACTGTACGAATCCATCCAGGAGACCTTAGAATTCCTGAAATGTAAAGAAGGCGATCCCGTAGACATCATCCAGATGCTGTCCAACAAATGCAACGCCATCCTCCGCCGCTGTTTATTCAGGGACAGTTGCATCACAGAAGAAGAAGTTACGGAGATCAACGCTTCCTATGCCATCGTCATGGGTTTCACCAGCGTTAAGAACACTCTCCATGCCGGAAACTTGGCCAGGTATCCTCTATCAGTATTATTATTAGCAGTGAGTTGAGTGGTGTACTGTTAATGTGGTTTCGATGACAGGGCTTCTGATCAATGGGTACTAGCTTGTCTGTAAAGTGAAGGTGGCTTGCGTGCATTGCTGTTTACGTGTACAGTCATGTCGTAGGCCATGAAATTATGGAGCCTTAACATTCATAAATCATTGGCTCATAACGGGTTAGATGAGAGGATATTTATTTTATTCATAGCAGATTCAAGGATTAATAACTACGCTTTTCAAGTGGGCTAAAAAGTTAGAAATTGATTTTATTTTTGTCAAAACTAAAAGGAAAAAAAGAGATCCCGTGATTTCCAAAGACGTGGCAGTGGTGATAGAATTTTATAATCAAAGTGATGCCATCTAATTGTTGATAAAAATGAAGTTGTTCTCTCGTCTTCGGTTTATTTTAAGGGGAAAAAATAGTTTTCGACGAGTTTATTGTGTTCTGCAATTTTTTTTCCTTTTGAATTTTGGGCCTGTTACTTTGTTGAAACTTTTGTGATCGTCAAGGTTTGTCTCGATATTCCAGACTTTTCTGGTAAAAATTATTTCGTTTTTATTTGTTCAGATTTTTCGCGTTTCGTCCTGATATTCCAAATTTTTGCGTATGTTCAGACGACTCCATTTTTAAAAAAATGGCAAATGCAGATTTTAAAAAAGTTAATTTGAAGAATAAAAAAATTTTGATTTTCGATCTAATATGTCTTCTTAATTTAAAAAATAAAACTCTTTAAAATCGCGATGTTCGATAGTTCCAATTTAAAAACCGTGCATTTCGCTTGTCAAAAATAATTATTTTTTAACTTGAAGTGTTATTTAGAAGGCGGAATTTTCTGAAGATGTTGGTTTTATACATCTACTTGTTAGTTATTATGCTTTATTTAAGAAAAAAGAAGAAAAAGTTTCTAGCAAATAAAAACTTACCAGTTTTGAAAAAATGTAAGTTTTAGAGGGTTATTTTTCAAAAATAATAATAATTGCTTGTTATAAGTGAGATGACATTTCGTTTACTTTTTGCCTCTGAATTGTTTCTATCATTTAACAAAACAAACAATTTAAAACAAAACTATTACACTTCTGTGAGCAGTTCTATCTATTTTCTTCCTTTCAGATATTTAATTTTGCCATTCAAATCTGGTTATGGAGAAGCAATGAAACATCATAAGAGAATGAGGAACAATCTGATGGAAATAGTGAAGAGGCACAAAAACACTTTCGACCCCAAACACCCCCGAAACTTTGTAGATGCTTATTTAAAGGAAAGAGTCGACAGGCAGGCTAAGGGCGATCCCACTGCTCAATATTTCACCGGTGATTTTATATTTATATTTTATTTTATACCAGGCGTTGATGAGTCGATCCAATTTTTGCGTGCACTGCTATCAATGCTCAACTCTGTAAGCCTTGTAATTTTAAATCCAATCTAGTTGGCAAGGAAATTCCTGGGACAAGCATCGGCACAAATAAGCTTTCGCAAAGGCGAAGGAAGACCACGAAAACCTCTCATTGTTAGCCAGATGATAAGAGGATTCTAAAAAATGATCCGAAATAAAATATGCTCAGGGTAACTGAGGATATTTTATTTCAGCACAGTGGTCGGTGTGAGCTGAAAAACAGAAATTGTATCAACCAGTCATAGCTGGGACTCAAACCTAATATTAAAACATTGAAATATATATATATATATATATACATATTATAGCCATATAAAATTGCATCGAATGTTATTCGATGCATCGATATAACATCGGTTGAGGCGAATTATTNGCACGAAACTCGGCACATAATTGTGTTTTGACATAATGAAGAAGTATTTTTTTTCTTTTTCAAAAATTTTGATTAGTTATTTAGTTATTAGTCATTTTGTAAGTCTATGCTTTTCGTCTGCTTTTTCGTCTTCAAAGAGCCATATTCAAAAAACTATTAAAACATGCATATACTTTTCCCCACTCTTATAAATGTATGCTAATGCGAACCTCACAATTGAAATATTAATTTTCGACAACTTAAACCAATAATATACGAAGGAATTAATAATTTAATTAGTATTATCGCATTAGTTTACATTTATTAAAGTGGAGAAAAGTTTAACNTATATATATATATATATATATATATATATATATATATATATCCAACGGAGGACTGATTGTTTTCAATATTAAAAATCTCTGAAACAAAGGTTGGTAGAGAAATGAAACCAACTGTATGTTTATTGTGAAACCTGTAAAAAAAATTTTCAGAACTGTTTACATTTTGCCACAAACATTACCGACAGACGGCGCTGCAAACTATTGCTAACCAGAGCGATTAGGTCTAGTGTTTAAACGTGAAAGGAGGTTGTAGAGGTTTAAGAGGTTCTGCTCTTGTGTTCTAGTGACCAACGTGTGTTTTTGTTGCTGGAATATAGTTTGATTACCGTTTTATGGTATTTGTATTTTTCAAGTATCCTGTGCAACGTGCAGCGCCATCTGATTTTAACTTTTGGAACTAAATTCCTAAACTAGCAGTCAGCCCTCTGTCAGGCATCCTGTATAATAATCAACACTATTTATGGACTACCATATCGCTCAATCATTTCGAGACATTTTGGTTTTTGCTCAATGTTTTGGTTACTGTGCAAACGTGTCTACAAATTGTCACCCCAATCTGCTAATATGTCAATAATTTTGATTAAGACATTTCATTCTCTAAAACACTTATTCATTTCAATAACGTTAAAAAAAAAAGGCGCGACTATTTGAAGGATCAAATTATATTTCTCTGCACTCTAAGAACTTTTCACTAAATTTCAGGTAAGTTGAATGAATTCTTTAAGATTTTGTATAGCAAGGCTATTTGAAAAATTCAGTTCTTTACAAACGTCGCGAGCATTTTGCAATGCGCCAGTCTAACTTTGGTGTTTTCTAAACTGCCTGATATTCCATAGGCTTATTACAATAAGTCTAGAGGATTTAAAGTTATTTATAAAGTGCGCGAAAAATTACTCAATCAAACTGAACTTGTTTAGGCTTATTTCAATTAACTTTTACTTGTACTTTTAATTAAACTTTTAATAGAATAAACCTGCTTCCAAAGAATATAAGACAGAAAAAGTCGACAAGCTTTGACGTTCAAATTACCGAGCTGATTATTAAAAAATCCAACATACGTGAATGATTAAAACGAAACACACATCACTTAACAAAGGCGAAGCAAGTAGCCTCACTTTTCAGGTTGCTGTTTTTTTTACCGCAACATAATTTTGACTCTGGTCAGATGACATGGGCAACGCTGGAGTTGGTTCCCCCTCTCTCTAAATTTCCACAGCACAACTATAACGCCATGGGAAGGAGTTTTCGCCCTGACGTGTTCCATACTCGCCAGCTGCCTTGATCACAATTCGGACCCCCAACAGAGTGAGAGGCGCCTTAACCAACGCCGGAGCACCGAAAAAAGAGAAAAGAGTTGAAGAAAAAAAATGCAAAGAGTTTCCAACAAAAGAAAGAGAAAAATGATGAAAAGACAAAATGCGGTAAACCACGGTAGCTGAGGGGTAAGATTGTGGCTTAATCTTGCCATTCAGAGCTGAATGCATCTTCAAGCGGATCCAACAGAATGGTGTAGCAAAATCGCAATATTTATGGTAAACATTTTGCCTTTTCTTTTCCTTCCCCCCCCCCTTTTTCAGGTTTTGAAAAATTTTCGAACTGAAAGAAGAAAGGAGGGACCCATACTGTAGTATAGTTTCAATTAGACAAATTGTCTGAATAAATAAACATTCATTCAGTTGTGTGTATTTCAAGATTAAAACTGAATCGAGCGTTCATTCTCCCTTTATAGATGGTTGTTCAATCTAAACACCAATAATTGATTAAACTTACGCCACTCCATTCATGAATTATTTTTGGCATACCTTTGGAAACTATTAGATTGTTTAAAATTGCACGCAGCTTTCACTGAAATAGAATAACTCTTATACGTTTCTAGCTGTGCAGTAAAGATAATTGTGTTTTCTGATCTTTTAAGAAAATTTACATGAATCTATCAAGTAATTTTAAAATAGTGAATTTCTTTCCGTTTCAAATTATCTTAATATTCTCTCGAATGGTGTATGTTTTATTAAAAAACTAAATTTTATTTGAAAAGGAATGATATACGCATCCTATATTTTAGTGCAACTGCATACCAAAAATGGCCACTTTACAAAATGAACACTCCTGGTGTTTCACTTCACTACTTTGGTGTAAAGTAACCATTTTTGGAGCTGAGATACACAAAAATGTTTTACAAATTTCCGTAAACTGTAAAAACGTGATTCAGTGAAACTTTGGTGTAAAATAGTGGTCGCCATTTTCGTTGATCAAAGGTAGATAAACTAAGAATTTTACATTGCAAGAATGTGGTGCAGACACCACTCGTACTTCTCTTGAGGTTAAGTAAACATTTTAGTGACACCAATTGCAATAAAATACGATGAGTCAGTAAAATTATTTTTACCGCCTAACATTATGTAAGAAGCATTTATAGAGGATGCATTATTTCTTAAAATAAAATGAGTTTGTAAATGTAAATAATAATCTGTATTCGAATTAAGCTTAACACATCAGAAGTGAGAGAAAACTAAATATTATTGATTTTTTTTAATGCAATTAGCCAATGTATGCAAATTTTCTTATGAGAATTCTTTTCTTTTTCATGCAAATAAAGGCATACTTGTTTTTTTTATAATATTTAACTTCTTTTGTTCAACTTGCGCGTGGATAAAACAAACTTTCATTCTGTGTCTCGATTTTATTTTATTTTATAACCTTCTTTGAACAGCCGACCCAATGTTTGGGTTTACGACCACTCCTGTTCAACTCCGTAGCCATGTCATTTTGAACCCAATCCAGAAGACAAAAAAACTCCTGGATCTGTGCCCAAAGAGGTATGATTTATTATGGGAACAGAGTGGACTCGGCAGATTTAGCGCACACCAGTTACCATTTACTACATGGGGAGTCTTCGCCCGCAAGGATCGAACCCACTACCTCTCGGACATGGGCCCAGTGCCCTACCCACCAGGCTCAAAAAATTTGCCTTTTCGCCTGATGTTTTTCAAACGTGCGCCAAAAATTGGGGAAAATATTCATGAATAAAGTAAACGGAGTTTAGGAATTAGATTTAACTACTAAAGTTTGTATGAGCGCTCTTTCGCATCTTGAAATAGCACACTATTTTTCAACACCCAATTCGAATAAGTATGACACCGTAGAGTATTGAAATTTCATTATTTTCCAGACGAGGCTTTGGCCGCCACTTTAGATCAGATTGTGGGTGATGGAGTCCTCGGTGTCTCCTCATTTGCGGCGACTTTCTTGAAATATGTGATAGACTTCGAGGATGAGCAGGAGAAGATGTACAAGGAATTGATGGAGGAGATTGGAGAGGGAAGAGATCCCACCCTAGAAGACAAGTTAAGACTACCTTACACCAGTGCCCTTATGCAGGAAATATTGCGCATATCCAATTTCTTCCCCATGTTCCCTAGCCAACAGTGTATCAGTAAGTAATCTTTCTTTTTCTTTCTTCCCCGCAGTGGACTGATCGTAAAGACACGGTTCCCAGTAGAACACCGAAGTCAAGCAACACTGGCTGCGGTCAGTAAGCTGCTGGATGACCACTTTGATCAAACTGCGTAGGGACCGAAGGGTATCGGTCCTCTATAAACTGTTTTACCGTAAAGTGCTCGACTTCTTGCTTCGGGCTACCAAAGCGGGGGAGTCATCCCCTCTGCAGAGGACAAAAATGGCGATGGCATGTCTTCGGATCATCCTCAGAGATATTTCCCAGACGTTGATTAAGTGCCTACCTCTTTCACGAAATTATTCCCTAAACTATTTTTAATCTTTAAACCTTAGAATTATATTGAGTTACTTTTAAATAGTTCGCATGTTCATTGCCAATTGATTTGATTTCTATGCCGGTTCGTTTGATAACAAGTGAATAAAAAACTAATGGACTCTGTTTCAATTTTATTTTATCGGTGCTTACGAGCACGCTAGAGCCATTAGATGAACAACCAATTTTCAACAGTTGTAGGGTTACAAAAAACGGTGGTGAGAATGCTAAGACAAAGGATGCCAAATTGGCGCGATATTTCTCACAAATTGAGGAGTAGAGAAGGTAATATTTTATAACCATCTGAATAGATATTTATAAAAGCCAGAAAATTTCAGGTCGTGGGTTGCAAAAACTGCATCCATTGATGTTTGCCGTCCAATGGGCTGCTGGAGGCGTTTTCATTTCCAGCCAATCTACGTTTATTAAGACGTCACAAATTTTTTTTCCCTCTTTGGTATTCATATTAAGATGAAAATATCCACCAAGACACAGTCATCTATCTATACATCTATACATCTATACATATATACATCTATACATAATAATAAATGCGGCTGTGTGTGTGTCTGTCTGTCTGTAATCACAATATATCGCCCCAGAAGCTTCGCCCAGGCACGAAACTCGGCACATAATTGTGTTTTGACATAATGAAGAAGTACTTTTTTTCTTTTTCAAAAATTTTGATTAGTTATTTAGTTATCAGTCATTTTGTAAGTCTATGCTTTTCGTCTGCTTTTTCGTCTTCAAAGAGCCATATTCAAAAAACTATTAAAAAATGCATATACTTTTCCCCACTCTTATAAATGTATGCTAATGCGAACCTTACAATTGAAATATTAATTTTCGACAACTTAAACCAATAATATACGAAGGAATTAATAATTTAATTGTAAAGTTCGCATTAGTTTACATTTATTAAAGTGGAGAAAAGTTTAACTTTTGTATTAAAAATGTGGCAACATATTCGATACGTAAATAGAACGCTTCGCTTTGATATATTTGTCGCTGTTCATAATTGTTATAATAAGTTTTTCTTCTTCTTTCCACGCTCTTTTTTTTTTTTCTTAAGCGAAGACGATAATTTTTATAGCGATATTGTAGTACTTTGTACAACTAAAAATTCTTTTCACAACACTTTAAAAATATTTACTTTATTTTCTTTATATATACAGAGAACAGTCGGCAAAGAATTCGATTAGGTTGAAAAACATTTCGCTAAAAAGGAACGAATTCCAAAAGAAAAAATAAACAACTTAAAGAATAAAAATGCTGATGCCAGCCAATTTTTTGAAAGTTAACTTAGAAATAACAAACCAAACGATGTTAAATAACAAACCAAACGATGTTAACAAAATGACGTAGAAAGCGCAACTAGATCAAAATTATACAAGCACAACTAGATCAAATTATAATACCTGAGTGCTTGACGTAACAGATATAGAAATAGAATTTGATACCATAAAAAATTATATAGAAATAGAAATTGATACCATAAAAAATTTATTCGTTTTCGTGTTCTTTTCATGTATTTAGCATTTTAGTTTTTTTTTTCTTAAGCGTTGTAGCTATATAATTTCAAACATCCTCAAGAGCTATAACACATCTGCAGCAGAACTGGATATGAAGACAAAATTGCTGGACAGGAACACTTTAATTGTCCACTAATCTTCAGATTTCCGGCTATGTTTTAAAAAACTTTATTTGTGAAAACCTTTAGCTTGGCGAACAGCTGGGCGCCTTTGGCGGCTAGTCATGAATAAATTTATCATAAAAAGAACTTAAAAATATTTTGAATGAATATTTAATGTGAAACTTTTTCAAAACAGTGCTTTTCGGGCTTTTGAATTCGGTTAGAACAGCAAATTTTGTTGATGTGTATTGAAAAAAATCAATTGCATTTAAAATTTTATTAATAAACTCTAATACAAGTGAATTTTTTAAACTTGTCTTAAGATTTATTATTTCTTTAAAAAGATTTTTTTTATTCATTTACATCTTATTTAACGGTGCCTACCAGTAAGCTATTTATTTCCCCCTTATTTAACGGTATTTGCTTAAAATAACTCATACTTCTTTTATTTAGCAGAATTTACGATAAAATAATTTTTTATTCCTTACTTGATGATTTTCAGCTGTAAATTATTTAATAACAATTGAAAAATTTTTTTGTTGAACATTGCAACATTTTTAATACAAATCATTTTAAAATATAAAATACTTTGTGTGCAATGAAAGTTATAAAATAAACACGATGTTTAAGATTTCAGAATAAGTATTAAATACTGAAGAAATTATCCTGCCTTGGTTTTGCGAAGAAAAAAAAAAGAAGATATTTTCTAAATAACTTCCAAATGTTTTTATAGAGTCATTCTAAAACTTGTTTTTTTTTTATGTCCAATGATGACAATGCCCAGTGAGCTCATCAATTAATCTATAACGATAATAAATTTCTATTTATAATTATTTTCATTTTAGAGGAATGTACAGTTCGTGGGTATAGGATTCCAAAAGGGGCCATCACTCTGATGAACACGTGGTGTTGTCACTCAAACCCTGATGTGTACGAAGAACCTGAAAAATTCAAACCTACCCGCTTCTTGCCAAAAGAAGGAAAGCCAAAACCTGAACCACCCCTCACTTTTGGTGTGGGTAAGTATTTTGCAGCATTGAATAAACTCTACAGTTAAAATGCAAAAATAAGTTTTGTGGTAAGAAGACCACAAAAATTTTATAACTCATTACGTATGATTTTGTTGGATGCCATTTTTCTATGCTAAACAATTTAGCTGGAACGATAGGTATCATAAGGAAAGTAGATACACTATTTGTTTGAGGAAAAACGAAAACCGTTTCAAAACAATGGTACGAAACAATATTATAGAAATTAACCTTATATTTAGCAAATTTCTCAAGAGTATTTTGTCAATGCTATCTAGAATATACCCATTCATTTATATCCATATTTTTTGTGATACTGAATCATGATTTTTTCAATTTGCCACAGAAAATAAATTATGGTTTATGGTATTAAAAGACACTATGGCTAAAAGTATCCGGGCATTCTTCGAGTCTTACTCACTCGGAGAATCCTGAATGTGATATCCTTTTACATTAAAGACTGGGGAGACTTTCTACTCAGTTTTTAGCAGGTGACCATTGAATCTGACTTTCCATTGTTAGTTAATGGAGTGCTGGCATTGAGAATGGTAGATATGGATGGTTGCAATTTAATCCATTCCAAAAGTGTTCCATGGGATTCCGATAGGGGCTCTGAGAAGACAGAATTTGAACACCCATTTCGTCAAACGATGGCTGCGTAGATCTCGATGAGTGAATGAAGTAATTTTCCTACTGGAAGAGGAATGGGCCTCCCCCGTTGAGGGTCCAGAATGTCCACCTAAATCTCAGGGCTTGTGTTTTAAACGCAGAAACTGTGCGACCCTGGACAAACCGGAAAAAAAAACAGCCCGGGTATAATGAGTTTCCGGATATTTTTGACCAGACAGACAGCGTATCTGCTGTAGTACCAGACTGTGCTGTTGCTAGATGAGCTGCGCATATTACTTGCTTTGTTTCCCCAGCAATTTCCCTGTTCGTTCTCCTAAATGATTGCATAAACAAATTGGTTACATTAATTTTGGTTTAAGTAGTAACTTCATTTTATTAATTTTAAATGATTTCTATAATTATTGAATGAAAATAAAAAATTTTAAAAAAATTTTCAGGCAAAAGAAGTTGTATTGGAGAATCTTTTACAATGACTCAAACGTTCTTGTTTCTGGTCTCATTGGTGAAACACTTTAAGCTGACCCTGCCTCCCGGTAGTTCAGATATGACAGCTTTCGAACTTTTGATGAAGGGAACCATGGAAATGTGTGCACACTTAAGAAATTAAACGTTTTTCAAATGAAAGAAATGACTGCTGATCAAGAAAAAAAATTTAAATAACTAATGCATTATTATTCCTTCCTTGAAGTGCTTATTTTTGTTCAATGTTTAATTCATAAGTATGAATAAAAAAGGAATTTATTTTTCTAGTTCGATTAAAAGACGTCCTATTTTCTAACGTGGCTCCAGATGACTTGGAGAATATTACTGTAATGGAAATTTTTAATTGTAAATGAAATAATAAATTTACTTACGTAGATTTAAATCACTGTTACTTATTTGGAAATAATTAATTTACTTTTTTTATTACTTTTCCTTGAGTTTGTACTTCATTTGTTCCAGGTCATTTATTGTATATACGCCAATGAATTTTTTCGTTACGCTCCTTCTCCCTTTTTGAATAGAATTTGAGAGAACTCCCTTTTAAGTGGGAGTAAAGAATACTCTCAGTTAAAAGAGGTTTTAAAAAAATTTGGAAATAGTTGACATTTTATAGGAAACTTTTGAATTGAAAAATTCTATAATTCGATGAAGATGTTCTGTTTTCATTAAGATTTCGGCTTCCGCCGCGAACCTATTTCCTTAAATAGAAATTTCGTAAAAAGAATTTTTCAGAAAGGAAAAATATTTCTACTTTTTTTTCTCATTTTATATTTATGTATGTTTTAATTGCAATCATAAACTCTTTTTAATATTGTAACTGTAATTGCATTTTCTTAAAAAAACTTATTAAATAAACCTTTAATTATTCAATTTTCACTTTTTCGTTAAAATCCTACGCCTTTTAGCTTTGAGGCAAAACTTCCATCACTGGGGGAGGGTGCTACAAATTGCTGTTTGGCCACAAACCTATTTCAAAAATGGACTTGGCTTGTTCTCTAATATCTATATATATATATTTCTCTTACACGGCGACAAAAAAAGCCTCATTACAACTCCCCGAATGGCAACGCTAGAAAATCGACCAATGATTGCCACTAAAAATGTCACATGCCAAATCTAGTTAAGGTGGCTCAACATTAAGCGCTTTTTTTATCGTGTCTATGGACAATTAAATGGCCTCGTGTGCCTTCAAAACAGCATCCGATACATCATTACTGTAAAAGATCTCACGAAGTTATGCAGCCAGCGGCACCATACCCAGTTGTAAAACATATGGGGTAAGGGCTGGGCACTCGAGAATGTGATCTGGGGTAAGTTGGATATTGGTGCAGTTCTTGCAGGGAATGTAAGTTCTTATTTCGTCGGGAAGAATTTTCATCGCTTTAAAGTGGCTTGTTCTTAGTCTAGTAATTGTTGATGTTAAGATTCGGGAACAATCAAAGTCAGTAATGAGGGGTTTCTTGAAGGAATGGGGCAGAAGTCTGTGTCTTGCAACTGCATTTGTGTCTGCAAGCGTGATGGTCGTGCAAGGTTGGTCGGCACCTCTGCCTTCCTTAGCTAAGGAGTCCGCACACTCGTTACCCTCAATATTCACGTGCGCCGGTATCCATTGTAGCAAGCAGGATTTCCGATTGCCGTGCAAGCCTTCAAGTATGACATTTATAGCAGAGGAGACGTTATTAAGCGCTTTTAAAAACGGAAACTGAAATAACCAAAGAGAGCATTCGCACCAAATGTGATCTCTTCCGAAATTCACCCTATCAGCTGTGGCAATCTCATACTACACTGGTGTGCAAAGCTTAAGCAACAAGTGCGTTTTTTGTCGTAACTCCACAAGAAATCATCCGATTGACATGAAATTTGAATATGATGTACATTACTTTGTACTCAAACGATGGTAAAAGAATAATGGCGCAGAAATAAATATAAAGCTTAAAGTAGGGTATGGAAAAAAAGGCTTTATTTGGCATATAGTGGCGTTACACATGATTGCCTGAAGAAGCGTAAGTACAACTGGCAGATGTTCCCTAGTATGGGATATGCACTCCCCTTACTGTAATTGCTGCTTGGCATCGTCTCTCCATGCTAAGCACCACATTATCCAAGAGTTCATGGGGTAAACGTCTCAATTCCTCCTTTAACGCATCTTTCAGCTGATGGGTGTTACCAGGAGGTTACTGTCGTGTCGCAAGACGTCTCCCTAATGCATCCCACACATGCTCTATGGGATTTAGATCTGGAGAGTAAGCTGGCCAATCCATTCGNTATATATATATATATATATATATATATATATATATATATATATATATATATATATATATATATATATATATATATATATATATATATATATATATATATATATATATATATATATATATATATATATATATATATATATATATATATATATATATATATATATATATATATATATATATATATATATATATATATATATATATATATATATATATATATATATATATATATATATATATATATATATATATATATATATATATATATATATATATATATATATATATATATATATATATATATATATATATATATATATATATATATATATATATATATATATATATATATATATATATATATATATATATATATATATATATATATATATATATATATATATATATATATATATATATATATATATATATATATATATATATATATATATATATATATATATATATATATATATATATATATATATATATATATATATATATATATATATATATATATATATATATATATATATATATATATATATATATATATATATATATATATATATATATATATATATATATATATATATATATATATATATATATATATATATATATATATATATATATATATATATATATATATATATATATATATATATATATATATATATATATATATATATATATATATATATATATATATATATATATATATATATATATATATATATATATATATATATATATATATATATATATATATATATATATATATATATATATATATATATATATATATATATATATATATATATATATATATATATATATATATATATATATATATATATATATATATATATATATATATATATATATATATATATATATATATATATATATATATATATATATATATATATATATATATATATATATATATATATATATATATATATATATATATATATATATATATATATATATATATATATATATATATATATATATATATATATATATATATATATATATATATATATATATATATATATATATATATATATATATATATATATATATATATATATATATATATATATATATATATATATATATATATATATATATATATATATATATATATATATATATATATATATATATATATATATATATATATATATATATATATATATATATATATATATATATATATAATGGAGGCTCAGTGTGCAGGAATGGGGTTCAAATCTCAGTGACAGCCTACTCAGCCTCAGATGAATGTGTGCAGGTGAATGTTTTACGTTATATCCGATTTGATATTAATTTATTCCTTGATATTATTATATTTATTCGATATTTTTATATCTACTGAGGATTGATTAAGAGAAACATCAGTGTTCGGTGTACCGGTTAAATGCATACTGTGCACTGAACCTTTAAAAAAAAACATTGCTGTAGGGCATACCGGTCAAATGTATACCAGACAGTGGCACTTCACTATATGTAGTATGAAAATATTTACCCCGACCTGCCCCAATTCAGGGCATACGGGTAAATGTTTATTAAAACCAAGTAAAAACAAAAAAGAGCATAAAAAGCAAAAAGTGCATAAAATACAAGAGTCATATGCCAACAGCTGGGAGGGCCGCCATATAGTGCTTAAAGCCGACGGCCCACCCTTATACTGAGCCAAATTACAATAGTATTGAAGACCCCAACAGAGTTACAGAGAATACAGTATGTGTTACAATACATAATTAGTAGTTACAAGATATAAACATCAAAATAAAACAAGGCAATTAAAAATATGAATACAATAAAAAATAAAAAAAAATAAATAAAACTTTCTTCTCTTTTCCTTTTCCGTCTATTTTTGTTGATAAAACGCTAAAAGCGAATATACAAGTGAGTAAAAACAACAACAAGATGAATTAAAATTAGTGTTGAGGAGATAGAACAGAAGACCAACGGAGTCCCCCAGGATGCTCAAGTTTGAAAAAATATAAAAGGGGAATGACGCGTTAAAATGGAAGTGGATTGGCAGTTCAGGTATTAAGGGGAGACATCAAGTCAACCTAAGTGTATAGGGTCCATCGGATCGTCCATTCTAATGGTATCTTCTAGTGTGCTTTTAATAATTTCTCTAATGATTTGTTGCTGCTGTTTTGTTCTGCACCACTTTTCGATTGGTTCCCTGATGTTAATATGATTCCCCCGGAGTGTCGAGATGTATATATGTAGTATATATTTCGGACATTTATCGAAGCGACTATGTGATTGTCAACATTCACCCATTTCTGTCATTCACAGTAACATATACATTAATTATATTTGCCCCCCCTTGCCTCATCGGTCACCGACTCATTAGGTTTGAGGAAAAAATGACTACCAAGTTGATAGAGTATACCGGCCCCTGGTTACGTTCTGAAAATTTAAATTTTCAATACTAAAAGAGAATACAATGGAATTAAAAAATATTGCAATAAATAATGAGTTCGAGAATTGACTATTAAACATATACTCTGCGGGACACTCAACTGTCCGCAGTACTTCAAAGCTGAAATTTGACGCGATCAAATGACCGTTTTCATTAAGGAGCTAATTTATCTTCGAATTACGGAGTATTTTTCGTATTCAAATTCGTTGCAATTTTACGTTTTTTTTTTTTTTTTTTTTTTTTTTGTATTAAATAGTGACTATCTACTGCTGTGCAACATTTCATGTATCGCTCTCTAAAAATATTTATTTTATATGTTGATCTCGAAAGTAACCAAAAAATGAAATAATGTTAGACAACACTTAGATGTTGTCAGATATTATTAATTAACATTTATAATAATTTTTTATGTAAAAAAAAATTAAGAAAAACATTTAAGAGAAGTAAAAGCCGTTTTTCACTTGAATGGATGAAATGAAAAAAGTTTATCATTCATGAGTAAAATTATTTCTCTTTTATTTCTTCTTTTTTGTGTCAAACATTCTATTCTCCTACGTTTAATTTTTTTTTAAAACTAAAATTGATGAATTTTAAAATCCAGATAGCCATTATTTCGTTACGATTGACTTATTAACAAAATATGCTTAAGTAAATTTATAATAATGATCGATTTTAGCAAAAGTGTTCTTTGAAAAATACCGACTCAAAAAAAAAGAAAAAAAGAAAAAAAAGACAAGTATTAGGAGATATGCTGTCATAGTAAAATGGTACAATTTCGTCAATGAAAGCAACAATTTTGTACAGTGTCACATAAAAAAGGAGAAAGGAGTTGAAAAATCACTTGTTCTTTGATGTGTCTATAATAGAATGGCGATTAGATAGAAGTAATTCTATGATCCTCTCGCAAGGTCAAAACGATTCGTCAAAACACGGAAGGTCTGTCGACGCTTATAATATTCGGTGGATGTATAGTGGAGGAGATTTTAATATAGTGTGCATAATAGTCAAGGTCATTCTGTAAAATCATTGTTTTGAATAGAACTCTAAAAATACAAAGTAATTTTTGAAAACAAGCAATGTTTTGTTATAACTTAAATATAATTTAAAATAAAATGGACATGCAATTCATTTTAAATTTATTTTAATATATGAAAAATAAATCCAATATTTTTAAATTATGGATACGGTCATTTCTCTCTTTTAACATAAAATGTTTCCTCCTTTTCATTAAACATACCTTTTTGTCTCTAAGTTAGTTGAAAATATATATTGGATTAACTAGCGTAACAAAAAATAACTTAGACACATATATTTTTCTATAGAAGAGAAAAAATCGTTAATCTCGCAATGGTAAAAATTTGATTTCTCATGAACTTTTCGATCGATTTCGTTCAAATTTTGTATTTTTCCATATGTTACTGAAGTTTCCATATGTTATATGAAGTTATGTTACTTAGAATGTCAACATTTGTATACCTTACATTGCAAAATTTTTCGGCAAGAACTTCTCGATTCGCTTGATAAGTTCTCGATGTATGGCAAAATATGCAAAGGGTAAATTTAGCATTTTGTGGTCAAATTTTTGGACTGCTCTTCTGACTAAACTGGTAGGTCCCTATTTCCCAAATTGTGATTACCCTCCCTATTTAGAGGATCAAGAATCCGAATCCATCGGAAAAAAGGTATGCTTATTTAGAGTTTTCTGTCTGATTTCGGAACTTTAAATATCATACACGGTAATTAATGAGCATATTTAAAGTTAAACCCTCAAACCATTGTGTATAAGTTCAATCACTAGAATAAAACTCTCTCACGGAAGTTTGCTCTCTCTCTCTTTTTCTTCCAGCTCATTTGACAAATTTGTTTAGTAAAAGCTACGGCTTTCATGCAGAGATAGATATAAACGAGTCATAAAAATATCTCCTATATGCAGATATTTTGTTTCTGGTACAAGAATTTCTTTAAGAATGCCTTATGAGGATTAACACTATCTTTGCTTCCAAGATGAACCAAATCCGCTAGATTGAATTCTGGTGAATCAATCATAAAGTAACCAAAATGTGTTTCGTACTATTATTGAATACTCTTAGTATTAGCGCAGAATCGTGTTGGATAAATCTATTTTCAGTAACCTAAAAACCTTTATGCAGTGGTCGGAAAAAATAAATTTTCTTTGTAGTTAACTACAATTACTTCATTGAAGTTATAGCGACTACAAACAACTATCGAAATATTGTTACTACTTCCCTACTTTTAGACATGCTTTAATGGAGAGAATAGTTCACACCAATGTTTAAAATGGTTTTGAATAAAAAATTGGCTCAGTTAAGTACGAGAAGTTATTAAGAAATGTTAATTCATTTTTACATAGTTTGTTGTTCTAAAGCACTTTTTATAAATTTGTTCTTTTCACCTTCAAACTCTATGCTCTTCTTGACAGTGAATTTTTAATCTAAGAAATGATAAGAAATGATTATCAAATATTTAGGATTTTAGTGATTAATGTTTCTTTTTATATCCTTCAAGATAACGTACAATGGGAAAAAAAAAAGAAGCACCCTGAATAACTTTATATCTAATAATTGGATCTTCACGTTCTAGAATTCAATTTTAATGGTCTGATTTCCAATGATTCCTTTGTTTACCAGATTTCCGATAGTAATGAACGAAATAACTTAGGAGCACGAGAAAAAAATAACTGCTGCCAACCAAAAGGGAAAAACTTGATACTCTGGAGCATCAGACGTAGATCTTATTAAAGCTTTGCCACAGAAACATCATTAAGGTAGCAGTGTATCTTCCAAAATAAGTTTGGGGTCTTAGTTGCTAACAGAGAATTTCGGGATCCATCTCTTGATAGCCGGAGAGTAATACAAGGTGTCCAAAATTATAGTCTAAAGGTTTTCAAAACGTTATAACAGGAAGACGATAACTGTTAAAAAAGACGCATCTTGCAGAAGATTTACGTGACTGGGTATGTATTTTATCTATGGAGTTTTCAGTTTTAGTTCAAAAATTTTACAACAGATGGAACTGTAGGCAGTAAAATCTGTAAGTCAAAGAAAAGTAATAGAAAATTACATCAAAACGTTCGAAATCTTTTGTGAAAGAAAAATCAAATTATCAATATTCTTGCCGCAATCATTTGTTGTAACTGGATGGTGAATTCGCGAAGCAACGGAAAGATCAGTCGAAGAGATTTTCAACACCATCTGTCTGAAACTTTTTGAGTTGTTTTTAATAACTGTTGTTGTTGTCATTGGCCATTAAGGCAAGGGGTGCGATTGTTTTTGTTTTCCAGTAGCGTCATCTATGGTCAAGGATTCGAGTTTTTCTAGTTTTTAATAACAGAAGAACTAAAATTTAAAAAAACTCGTTAAACGAAATTTTCACCCTATAACATGATATTTTTCCAAAACAAATTGTTTTATTTATTTAATTTTATCCATTTTCCTGGTATAAATTTACCTTCATGTCTAATTAAGAAGACGATAACCACCCTGGACTTAACTTACTTTTAACTTAACACCCAACTTAAATTTTGCATTTGAATATAACCTGTGAAATATAGTACAGGGCATTCCTCTGTGGTACTTTACAAGCGATGAAGTAAAAATCTAAACACTTATGAAGCTAAATGGATGTTTGTTTATTGCTGGCAAACGAAATTGTAGACATGCAATAAGATTCCAATTACCATCAGTCATCTTATTTCTTCTTTAGCTTTTCCCTGATAAGCTGAGATATTTTTCTTTCTTCCACCAGTCGTACGAACTTCCAGATATCGTCAGCCAGCAGCTGAGGTTCTTCCAACGCTAAGAAGTGCCCCCCTTTATCGTGCGAGCTGTGCACCACCAGATTCTTCACCAAATTTCGTGAAATGAAGAACTTGGGTGCGGGCAAATCATTCACGCAATTGGTTATTCCACACGGCACTTCAATGGGCATTCTGAAAATCAAAGAAATAAATGTAAAAAAACATAATAAAAAAAATCCCTAATATTGATATGCATAGGGATTAGAAATAGCAAATCAATTTCAACAATTTTGACCTATTAAGCTACATGTTTGACGTTGCATGCACTTTGGATCTGTTGCTGTGAGTATGACGTTTATAATTGCAGTATAAAATAAAAAATTACTATTGACTATCAAAACTCGAAATTTCAATAAAAAGCAATAAGAGTATCATTTGGTGGTATATTTCTTTTATATTAGTAATAGATTTGTTTGAATTGCGTGGAGGAAACCAATTTCATACAAAAGTCGTGACTGGTATTGATGAGCGTTGATCTACGTATAGAGTTGCGCCGAAGTTGCTTTTGTTAAATTTGCTGTGGACCTTACAGAGGCAGAGTCTTAGACATTCTGAAAGTGAATATGAGAATTTGATTTAAAACCTCTCTCACTTTTGAATATTTTGAAGGAGGGATGACATGGGAAAAAGAAGTAAAACCATTTCATTTATAACTGGTTTAAGAGAGGAGTAAAAAAAGCTCTCACGATTTCATAAGCACATAAGCTATCCATCTCTATTTGGAGAAAAAAAAATTTTTTTTCTATGTATTAAAAAACTTTTGGTTATAAATTTTTTGTACCATTTGATCTGTTTTTGACATGCAAGTACGTCATTGTTGGATTTCAATTCCTCTCCTGTGACGGGTTTTTAAAATTGAATTCATAACTTTACAATTTTTATAAAGTGATGAATAACTTTTGATAAAATGGTTCGATTTCACTTTTAAGAATCTATCTACATATCTCACAGAAAATTACTAGATAAATTGCCAATTACCATGTTCAAAGCACAATGACGTTACCTAAGTTCTTCGTTAGAAAATCGTACTTCTTCTGAATGTTTCTTTTTCGGAAGATTTCAAATGATTTATAAGCTATGCAGGCTTCAAAAGCCGGTTTAAAATGGGCATACTAACCATTATCCGATTTTACGTAAAACAACTATTTAATCTTATTTAGGGCAATGTGCAAATTTGTTTTTAATTGATCCAAATTGGAAAAAGACCAGGTCGTAGTACCTGAGGAATGAAAACTAAAAACAAACAATTAAAGAAAAATGCACGAAAGATAGAAGTTCAGGCTTAGAAACATGTTTGGTGGGAACAATGGAAAGATATGTTGGGTGTTTAATCGCTCTCGATGGGAAACTTTTTGAATCAAGTTGGCTTATTCAAGAGCGGAGGACAGACTCATTTCAGTATTAACAGTGAAACAAACGATATTGTGAAAGTTGTACATTTTTAATGCACAAACGTTTTGGAACTTATTAGTACGAAAAGATAGGGCTGTACTCTTTACAGTGATCTTGAAAGGAATACCAATACCGTAATCGAACCTGTGATATTCTAATACCAAAAACGCACGTTGTTGTTCAATCAAATGCATGATGAGCATCTCGTCTCTTTTAATTTTAATTTTGAACTAGTCATGCAATTAACGAATGTTTACAGTTTTTCCGGATATATAGATTTAAAATTTGATCTCAATAAAATTATTTTTTTTTCTTCTTTTTTTTTCTGTATTTACGTACTTTTTTGTCTGGACATAAGAAAGTGTGTTCTGTTGAAATTTGAAATTATGTTTGTAGATATAACATTTCAATAATGATTACAAAGATTCAAAACAATAAAATCACATTTTTTTCATTGTTTGGAAAACAACGCAACATTTTACTTTAATTGAAGGTTCGAATGACAGCTCGTTCATTTGCATTTCCAGTAGAAGCACAGTTCTTCTGACAAACTTCTCATGAATTAGAACAGGGGTGATCAATATTAAGAAACTAAGCTCGATATCAATTGGGCACTTTTTTTCTTATCGTTTTTCGATTGTGGTAAGGAATTGACTTAGAGATAACAGAGGATATCTAGATAACTCGATCCATACGTTTGTTAAAAAACAAATATAGTAGCAGATATAAAAAGATGAAATTATCTAAAATAGTAGATACATATGGTTATAATTACTACAATGCTTTAATAACTATTAGATATATTAACAATCAAAATCTCTGGTTTTAAATTCTAAAATGAAAGTTATTGTAAGACTTCTCCCTCCTTTTTTTTCAAATTTCTTTCAAAGTACTTCTTTCAAGCAAAATTAGAACCAGACTTTATTTTGTAAGGACGATACGAACCCTGAATAAAGATAGAATCTGTTTTGCCTGTAAGAGAAAAAGAAATACCTAGATCAGTTTTCGTAAATTTAATAAAGCACTAATATGGCACCTGGGAGGCACTGTCGATTACGGCATCGCTCACACAACTAGTGGAGAGCTGGAGATCGTAAGTTAGATCCTGACAGCCGTTAAAATAACCGACAGCAAAGCGCATGCTGAACATATCGTGGGTGAAATTCCGCTCTTTGTTGGTGGAGTGGAAGTCTGGAGAGGGGTGCAGGCTAGGTTTGGTCCACGTCGTCTGACCAGTCTTAAAATTGCGTGGCATACTATCGTAGTGAAGAGATATAGTCCTGAAAATGGGGCTAGGTGCTTGGTTATGGTTGAATGATGTGTGAATCCCCGATTATTGGGAATGATATCTGTGACATCAAGTCACAAGTTTAATTTAATTTTGGTATAATTTCGTTTATTCATGATACAAATCCTTATTTGCTGATCTAATTCTTCTCACCTCTTAATCTGTAGTGCAATGGGGACTTTCTCCCCCTGACTTTACGTTCACATTCCTTTAGCCCTGCCCCTTCTTTTTTTCTCAGAAAGACACCTGTTTGCCGGTATCTTTGATGTCAGCGTGTCTCACAAAATCTGAGATGTCTTCCTTAACCGTAACGCTGGTAAAATAATTGTGAAAACGTCTCAACTTTCTGAAAATAAGTAATTTAACTTTAACTTTAAGCAAGAGGATAAATATTGGAGCGCAAGGGACGCTCGTGGCATTCAAAAAATCGTTTTCATGTAGCTCTCCGCTAAACGGAGTTTCATTTTTTCTCCCTCCTCCCCCCTGAGGTCGGAGCATAGCGTTAACACCGCCATTGCTGATGGTCGTGGCTGCATTCGCATTTTAAGTGTAAAAAAAACTTGTATTTTTCTTCAAGAAAACCATCTACCATTCTCAGCATGTTTTGGTGAATGATCACCGCGCAATGATTTCCTCAAAATGACAGTGGTTGCAGCTTTCCTTTGTGCCAAATGATGAAATTCATCGGAGTTTGTGTTGGTGTGGTGTTATATCGGCTGTCATGGTTTTCGCTGGTAAATGTTTGCAGAAGATGAAGTTATCCTGCGTTGATTGCGCTTTTCTTAAACTTGCGGACTCGTTCTGGCCGAACGAAGACCTCTAAAATAAAGAACCTTCCAGCCTCTCCTATTCCAGTACCTTCTCCATACGCTTACTGTGTTGTCGTCCTGATGTTAAATCAAGTTATAATAAAATAAATATGAATTTTCCACTTCATCTGAAAAAAGAAAAATAGATGTTCCGGTAACTGCTGGGTATTAATAAATGAATACTAAAGGAAGAGATTNAAGGGACGCTCGTGGCATTCAAAAAATCGTTTTCATGTAGCTCTCCGCTAAACGGAGTTTCATTTTTTCTCCCTCCTCCCCCCTGAGGTCGGAGCATAGCGTTAACACCGCCATTGCTGATGGTCGTGGCTGCATTCGCATTTTAAGTGTAAAAAAAACTTGTATTTTTCTTCAAGAAAACCATCTACCATTCTCAGCATGTTTTGGTGAATGATCACCGCGCAATGATTTCCTCAAAATGACAGTGGTTGCAGCTTCCCTTTGTGCCAAATGATGAAATTCATCGGAGTTTGTGTTGGTGTGGCGTTATATCGGCTGTCATGGGTTTCGCTGGTAAATGTTTGCAGAAGATGAAGTTATTCTGCATTGATTGCGCTTTTCTTGAGCTTGCGGACTCGTTCTGGCAGAACGAAGACCTCTAAAATGAAGAACCTTCCAGCCTCTCCTATTCCAGTACCTTCTCCATACGCTTACTGTGTTGTCGCCCTGATGCTAAATCAAGTTATAATAAAATAAATATGAATTTTCCACTTCATCTGAAAAAAAAAATAGATGTTCCGGTAACTGCTGGGTATTAATAAATGAATACTAAAGGAAGAGATTACTTAAGACAATTATGCAAAAAAAAAACAGGAAGGCACATGAGAAATAGATTTAGTGGCAGTACATTTTAAAGCGTTGAATTAACCCCCCCCCCAAAAAAAAACTGAAGTAAATAAATCATACCTTGTCTTGGTCCAGATAGCTGTACTAAAAAGGAAAGCAATCCATATATTGTCCACAAAAGAGTAAAAATTTAAAGAACAAGTCCAGAGTTCAGATGAAGTGGAAAATTCATATTTATTTTATTATAACTTGATTTAGCATCAGGGCGACAACACAGTAAGCGTATGGAGAAGGTACTAAAATAGGAGAGACTGGAAGGTTCTTCATTTTAGAGATCTTCGTTCTGCCAGAACGAGTCCGCAAGCCCAAGAAAAGCGCAATCAATGCAGAATAACTTCATCTTCTGCAAACATTTACCAGCGAAAACCATGACAGCCGATATAACGCCACACCAACACAAACTCCGATGAATTTCATCATTTGGCACAAAGGGAAGCTGCAACCACTGTCATTTTGAGGAAATCATTGAGCGGTGATCATTCACCAAAACATGCTGAGAATGGTAGATGGTTTTCTTGAAGAAAAATACAAGTTTTTTTTACACTTAAAATGCGAATGCAGCCACGACCATCAGCAATGGCGGTGTTAACGCCATGTTCCGACCTCAGGGGGGAGGANACGAACATTAACGGGAAAATGGCCGTCCGCGCGGACGTCGAATTCGAGAAATTTGTTGTCCGCGGAGAATTTTTGACCGCCGAGGACGGGCGGACGGGCTGTTTTTCGAGCCCTGGCCACGACCATCAGCAATGGCAGTGTTAACGCCATGCTCCGACCTCAGGGGGGAGGGGGGAGAAAAAATGAAACTCCGTTTAGCGGAGAGCTACATGAAAACGATTTTTTGAATGCCACGAGCGTCCCTTGCGCTCCGATATTTATCCTCTTGCTTAAAGTTAAAGTTAAATTACTTATTTTCAGAAAGTTGAGATGTTTTCACAATTATTTTACCACCGTTACGGTTAAGGAACACATCTCAGATTTTGTGAGACACGCTGACATCAAAGATACCGGCAAACAGGTGTCTTTCTAAGAAAAAAAGAAGGGGCAGGGCTAAAGGAATGTGAATGTAAAGTCAGGGGGAGAAAGTCCCCATTGCACTACAGATTAAGGGGCGAGAAGAATTAGATCAGCAAATAAGGATTTGTATCATGAATTAACGAAATTATACCAAAATTAAATTAAACTTGTGACTTGATGTCACAATATCCAGTACGAAAGGTGAACAATTCGTGACGGCGCTGTTGCTGCCAATCAGTCTGATTCGACTGACAGCAACAGCAGCTTTAAAATTGAAAACCTTGGAAGGGACAAATGAATGCACCCCAAAATGTTCCACATTATAACTTTTTAGAAGCATTAAAAAAATAGTGGATCTCAAATTCAATAAAAAAATGTCCCCCTTAGAACTTACTTTTCGTAGTCACTCCTGTGATCGTCATTAAAAGTTTCTTTATAAAAGCGGTGAGTAGAGGAAATGTTCGCGTTCACCCAGTATATCATGACGTTCGTCAGCAGCTCGTCCAGGGTGAACTTCTTGGTCAGTCCACCGTCAGGAAGGTATTTGTGGGTCGAATCTGTCCAGAGGGCGAATTTCTCCAGAATGTAGGCAGCCAGTCCCACCGGACTATCATTCAGTGCGTATGCTAAGAGATTTGTAAGTCAATTTATATCTTGGTTTTAGCCGTTAACATATGCGTTGAAAAATGACTGTAAATCTTCGGTGAGCCTTTTTATTCTGGACACAGATCAAAACGCGTGTTTAAAAAAATGCTCATAGCTCGAATAGCCTGCTTAATAAAATGGACACAACTCGACATGCGTGTTTAAGAAAATGAACGCTGCTTGAAATGCGAGCTTAAAAAAACGGTTTCAGCTCAAAATGTGTGGTTAAGAAAATGGCAGTTTTTCAATGTTTATTCCGAACTGAACAACTAAACAAAAAAGCTTGTAATGACATTTCTCTGCTTTTTTTAAACATTGAGCTTAATCAATACGGGGCAAAATCCCCAACTTTAGAATCGGAGCAGCTGAGTATATTACAGATTAAACTTCACGTTAATCTCTTTGAATTCAGCACACTAAACGATAAAGTGGGTTATTAATTTGCACAATGTCAATTTATTAACACTACTATAAATTTATAGAACCCATAACAACCTTGTAAAAAAGTTTAAAAATTTAATCAAATGTTATGATCTTTTTTATTAAGTAGCCAGTCGATTTTCTTTACCACGTATTTCGTACTGGGTCCATTTTCTTAAACAAGCATTTTAATCTGTATGCAGAATAAAAATCTAGCCAGCGAAATGCTTACAAAAGAAACGTATGCATCAATTAACAGTAGAGTGCCCATTGCAGTCTTTATCGTATAGCTACAAGTGAAAAAGAGTCAAGTTCATGATTTCTACTCGAATCTTTTCCCCAAAACAATTGAATGAATCAATAAGAACAAGGCAAGTTCAGATTCACAAAATTGTAAGCAATAAACAAATTAAATTTTAAAAGATTAACACGGTTTTTCTCTACACCAATCACCATCCAGGAAAGGACAAGTTGCGCCTGGTTCATGTGCTCATTGAAGTAGCTATAGTGTCCACAATAAAAATGCTTTAAAAGAATACAAGATACAAATTGGATTTAAAGTGCGTCTTTCAGTCACAGCATCCTCTGTAGTTCTCTGCTGCTGTGGAATAATTTAGAAATACTTCTCTCGCCGATCCCTGTCAATACTTGTCCCCCCCAAACTCCTAGTTGAAGAACCACGTGATCATAGTCACCAGCCGTGCTCGAGAGGAATTCTTTAAACAAACAAACATTACCTTGTTCTTAAAGAGCGTATCGTGCTTTTCAATTTTATTTTTAAATCTAGTGTTAGAGACGATTGAAGGCTTCAGAGATGCAGTACACTTAGCTTAATTTGAAACCTTAAATCTGAAATAACACTCGAAAAGAATAATATGTTCTACTTTTTTGGAGGGGGCTGTTGCTGTATCTTTTTAGATGCTTCAAAATGCGTGGTATGATTAGTTGATACTCTTAAAAGTTAGACTCCTTTCGAATTTAGGAAGATTTATTGTCAGACAGTTGTGTATCTGAGTTAATAAAAAGAACAAATTTAATAATTCAAAAATATTAAATTAGTAACTCACGTCTAATCAATATTAGTAATCTCACTGAAACCTTCTGAATAAAATAAACTCCAGGTTGATTTTTTCCCTTACATTACGTAAAATTACATTTGAAAATTCAATTGGTATCAATAGGGATTAAAAAACACTAAAGTGGAACCAGTAAAGTTGAATGATAACCTTTGAATTTTACACATTTTTTAATTTTTTTTAATCCACATACCTAATAACAATTTTAATTTCCTTATGTGTCTATGAAAAAATATATTTTTTTATTAAACTTGTAGTTAAAGGCATCATATCGATACAAATCGGTTCAATAATAAATAACTTGGAATCAGGTTGTTATTATTCATTATCTGTTTTCATCTTTGTTGCAAAAGTACATTTTTCATCTAAGAATGTCATATAGCTTTAGACTTCATCTCTACTCAGAATTGTTGAAACCGAATCCGATTTCCAAAAATTGTTTGAAATACTTAAAAAAAACTAATAACTGAACATTCCATTATAATTCATATTTTGAATGAACGAACGATAATCATGATGGAATAAAAAATGTGTCTTCTGAAACTTTTGTGCCAAGTTCACAGCATCTTTACGATATTTTGATGTTTTCATATTTAAGATGGCAGGGGACAAAATATATTAATCGATTGCAGTGATATTTTAAAGGAGTCCTTCCGAATATCAAAGACAATCATTTTTTTCATATTTAGGTAAAAATAATCCGAAAGCAATTTAAAGGATCACAATTTCAAGTCCATTCATTTAGACTGATATATTTTTTGCAATCATATTTTAGTGAAAGATTTAATTAAACATTTTCTGTTAAGGATACGTTATAACTCCTTTGAGACGACTCTCATCACATTGATAGAATGCTTTTTTCCAAATATTCTCATAACTGCTGTGAGATTTCATCAGTTGTGCTAGGTCAACTTTAATCTATTTTAATCAGACGGCCTTTATATATATTCAGAATGTGGCCATTAATGAATATGGGAGATTCCGTGGTTCGACGCATCATCTCGAACGTATATCGTAAGTTTTGATGTTTGCTTCTACGCATGCTCGCGCTTCATTTCTATCCAACATATCTTTACGTTCTGTGGGCTCAATAAGCACGCAATTGCTTTATAGGTATTGAAAAATTTATATAAAAGAGACGCGAATGAACTTTTTGCACCGGTAAGAAAATTGCAAAGAAAAAGGGAAAATTTTGAGAAAGTATTTTAAGCTTTAATTTACGTGTCTTAATTGTGTTAATTTAAGACACTTCTTTAAACACAGCTAAAAGAATGAATACATACATTGTTTTTAATTTATATATATATATATATATATATGGTTATGTAATTGTTAAAATTATAGGTTTGCCACGAGTTTAAGGTACTTAAACTCATTTTCATTGGCTNTACTTTGCATGTCTTTTTTCTCTTCATTTTCATGCATTGTCATCCAATTCTGAACTGTGTGCTAAATTTGAAGTTTGTAGCTAGTCGGGAAGTTAGTTTAAAATCGATTACAAAATTCCACCCGGACAGACATACACGAAGGCAAGTTTATATAAACGTGGTAATAAAATAGAACGGTGTTGCATAATTCTCCTAAGTTATTTAACGAACTTGATCTTAAGACGAATCTTTCACAAAACCTCAAGATATAAAAGGGATGCATTTACAATGTTCTCATCCGTATGATAAAATCGTAATAAATTACCGCTCTTTCGATAATTTCTTTTCAATCATTAGGTTTGCGTTTTGCCATCTAACGGAATTTTGAAAAATGTCTTTCTTTTGCTCATGACCATTTACAGAAACAATTTCATTCAAAAGAGTGCATGCGCGCTTCTCTGACATTCCCATAAGCACACTGCAGGTGTGCACATGCGGTTACTTCAAATTGCAATGATACGGAATGATAAGTAAAATGGCGAAATCTAGGGAATGAAAAGAGTTTGTGATTTAATTCTTTTTTACATTTGAAAAGTTACTTCAACGCTCTATTATTGAACATTTAAAAAGTAACTCCAACGCTCTATTATCTGAGCTCATAAAAATTTGCCAAAAATGAAAACTAATCATTGAATTCGATCATTTTAGTCTACATGAAAAAATCTCACCAAATCGGTAAGTTTTGAAAAAGTTTAATAACTTTTAAATTTTTGAGTTTCTTATCTAAGGCCCTGATAATTTTTTACCACAAGATGGTTATGTAATTGTTAAAATTATAGGTTTGCCACGAGTTTAAGGTACTTAAACTCATTTTCATTGGCTAAAAACTTTTTTAAAAAACTCGTTAATCTACTCACCCAATGTGTCTGGTCTGGTGCTTTGAATGTGAAAATAGCCTGTTGCTTCTATCATGTTTCTAATCATCTCTCTGAAGGGGTAGATGCACTTGTACTGTTGGGGGGAGACGAAAGAGGGACAGACACTCGCCAGGATGTATTTCGCTGCCAATGAGAAACTGAAAGCATTGAAGGTGAAGTAGTTCACGTGAACTCCTAATATCCTGTAATGGCAGAAACAGAAAAAGGCAAGTTGAAAAATCTGCTCTTAGCAAATCTCACCGGCATTTTACAATGCATCTGGCTGCTTGGAAAAGACTTCGGTGTTTTATAATCTGTCTGATAGTTCTTTTAGGCTTATAATGAACCTTTAGTTTTATTTTAAGAGACTTAACAGTATTCCAAATTTTCAAATCCCAATTTCAATATTGTTCTTAATACCAATTCTCAAATCATTGTGTTCTTACCTCATTCAGTTCTCAAATTCCATTTTTCATACCTCAATTTATTCATTAATTTATTTTCAATTATATTAATTAATAAAGTGAACAAAAGGAATATAGGGTATGCTTTGCTATGCGTAGACTTGTAAAAAAGTGCGTAAAAGACAATTAAAGGTACAGAAATAGAATCGAAATTATTCCTGTGCTTTTATTTGTACGTCACTATCATTGTCTTTTGTTTTAATAGAATAAGCATCTGAAATACATTATTGCATTTATGTGAAGTGGTTTCATACATTTATTTTCTTAATATAGAATGAAAGGGAACTGATAAAAGTATGCATGAAAACCTTTCTTGTCTCCAATGAAATGCTGTGATTTCTTATGACCATGAAAGGGTCAAAACAGTGCGCCGGTATTACTTTTTCATGTATGCCGTAAAATATGGATCCCGATTTCATGAGTAATAATACACCACAATTTGAAAACTTACTTGTCCGGATAAACTTTGGACATGTTCATGGCAATTATTGCACCCCAGTCTCCTCCTTGAACGTAGAATTTAGAATGTCCCAGTCGTTCCATCAGGGTCTTAAAAACTCTGCCCGCGGCTCTTGTGCCAAAACCTACAAAAGTTTAAATTGCAGCTGAAATGATTGTGATTGCAAGGAGTCAAAATTCTTCCAAATAAGTGATAATCCCATTCCTTTTCACACTGAGGAAAAATACAAAAAAAATATTCTGTTTGGAAAGCTTTGGGGAGATATTGTTGAAAGGAATAATCAAAAATGTGGATTTGTGGTGTTCTGGATATGGTCTAGAAAGAGATCAGTTGCTGCATTTTATGCCTCTTCTGACCATGCCCATCCATTAAAAAATCTGCATCGTATAGACGTTGTACCAAACAAATTTTGCAAATAACGAAATGGGTGCCTTTCACTTGAGTCATTCAATGCTGGATCTCTTTTGGGAGAAATAGTCAGAAACTAGGCACAGATTAGATTCTATGGACTATACTGACTTAATTGCTATTGCTTTTTCTATTTTATCCTCTTTTTGCCTATAACCTCTGAAATCTTCCTCTAGAAATACGAAATAAACACCGATTGTGATCTACAACCAGCAAAATATGTCGTGCAAAGTTATAATAGTTATAGGTGCTTAGTTTTCCGTAAAAATTTGTTTTTCGTTGTTTTAAATAAATTCTATGTTCTATTTATTACAAATTGAAGATGTTTTTCCTAAAATAATCGTATTTTGTTAAAAATGAAAAGTAACGAATTTTGTTTCAAGCTAATTTTTTCTTATTCACGAATATTACGTAAAATTTGTTTTAGCTCAGAATAGCTACAATAGATTTATTAAAAATACACTCCCAGAAAAACGGGTTCCACTTTCAATAATGTCAGTCATTTTAACCGTTATAGTGGGTGAAATTGGCACACAATTAACGTTATTTTTGCCAGCGTTCACGCATCGTTGAATCAAGTTTGAAAGAAGAATTTGAAAAATAATATGAAATTTGATATTATAACTCCATACATGTCTTTAGAATACAAAAAACTATGCATATTTTGGAAAATAGATTACAATTTAAATTACTAATAAAAAAAATATTTGTCCAATCACCACTGACACTGGAAAATAAAAAGAAAGGATTAAGGTAATAGTATTTATTTGTATATTCCTCAGTTTCCGTTTCGCACTCCAATTTTGCTGTTCATTGCTGGAAAGTAATGTGTAAAATTCTGAAAAAAACTTTTGTGATTTTTCAATTAAATAGCGATGATTGTATCCTATAATACAAATTTCATAAGAAATCCGGAAATATGAAGACTTTTTACAAGAAAGTGATACCTTTTTGGTGTGGAGATTCAGAAAATCCGTATCCGGGAATGGAAGGGCATATCACTTCGAAAACGAAGTCCTGGTCATCCCTTTCAGTTGTCAACAGCGGTATCAGTTTGTAGAATTCGACGAAAGAACCCGGCCACCCATGTAGGACGAGGAGAGGAAACACTCTCGGCTGTAAAAGAATTGTAAAAGTCACCAGTATTTTCTTCTAACCAGTCAGATATTTTCAGTTTTCATTACATTCAGCTTATATGTGCCTTTACACTCATTAAGAAATGTGCAAGTAACAACTAAAACAGACTGATTTTGCTGAGGCTTATTGCAATAAACCTATAACAAGGCACTCTTACTATAAACATGCATTACTCATAATTGCAAACTACTTCAATTAAATTAGGCTTATGTACAATGGATGATGCATTTTTAAAGGGACATCTGACCTTCAAAATGAGAAAAATTTAGTTTTAAAGATATTTAAAAAAATTAATGAATAATAGGCAACAAACCATGTTTAACTCCGAGTTTTTCTTACAGAGTTTATAAGATAATGAATTTGAAAAAGGTCTGTGCATCAATATGCAGTTCCTGTTGGCGAAGTTGCTTTTTTCTCGTAGGGGAATTTTTCAATGTTCAATAAGGAAGGTTTTAATAAAGGAACAAACATAATTGAAACGTGCTTTTTGAAGAAATTTCTGGAGACAAAATTAAAATTTTGTACCTAGTTACGTTTTATTTTTATACGGTGACCATTACCACTTAAATGTATTTAAATGCTTATACACAACGTATTTGGGTAAATATTTAATCAAAAAATTGAAATTCGTTCGCAAGGAACTTTTTAATTACCAATAATTAAAAACGAGACTTTTAGCTGTAGCTTTAAAACTAATTATTATTTTTTCTAAAATTTTGTACACAGACTACTACTAATGCTACCAATATTCTGTTGAAATTTTTAAAAAATCGAATAAAAATTGCACTTTTTTTTGTTCTGAACTTCCAGTGTTTCCTTGATTAGTAAAAATGTCAGCTGAGCTTTTGCCATAATCCTAAAAGTGTCTGGCTGATTCGAAAAAAACAGGAAATTTTTTCAACTAGCATAGTTCATAGAAAAATGACGATGAATGTTTGCAAAAGGCCGTATTATTCAATTAGGCTACGGCGATCTACGGCGGCTCAGTAAATAGAGTGCCCACTTCCCTACTGTTATAATGTTTAGTTTAGTGTTATAATTTTAGAGATTGCTAATTTTAGTTTTTTGTGGTTTTAATTTATATTATTTCATGGTTCATTTTTAACAACTTTTACTGTTATTTGGAATTTTTCCATTAACACTAATCCTTTAATAAAATGATGATATACATTAGATCGTATAGTACTTAGAATAATTACTTAATAAAAGTATAATTTGCGTGGTGTGTAAATAAAAATCAAGAGTTATGAATATAACTCAATATCGAAATAATTACGTTGTAACTTAAACGTTAAAATAATTAATAATGTCATATCTTACGTTTAATATCAATTACTAGTGTCCGATGTGCTCATGCAGACCAGTCACGTGCCCCGAGATCAAATAGCAATATTAATCGGTTTAACTATGCTGCAATTTGGATTAGAATTAATCATATATTATGTTATTTGACACAATTTAATGAAATAATTAGTTATTTAGAAGAATTATAAACAATCCTTGAGATTTATGGCACCGGACTGCACGTGCACTATCTTTAACCCTATCTAAAGAAATGGCATGAGACATAGTCAAAATTGAAGAATAATTAACATTTTAAATAAAAATGCATTAAAACAAAAATCTTGATTGCATGCATTGATACTTACACAAACATATTCTGCATTAAAACAATAATTAGAATACATTAGGTACTCAAAATTTCGATGCGGCACCTTCTAAAATAATTTTCAAATATTTTAACAAATTAATTTCTTTTACTCGAGTACGCCCTCTAGCGGGAGCCTGAAAATATCAGGCATTAATTTATCATATTGGGATATCTTTCAGACCCAGAACACGCCGAACATTTGAAGAAAAATTTCTCAATAATTTTTAACTTCTATTATCAACAAACTTGCAACTGATAACTTCCGATTTCGCTATCGCTTACTGTTACAGATGTATGTATTAAGGTAAAATGCATTTCTTTGTCTTCAATTCATTACAAATTAAAGTGAAGTCAACATTGCTTTCGTCATTACAATGAATAAATGTGGATTCAGAACGCACAGAACTGTAATAGTTATAGAATATTCTTCTTCGTTATAGAATAGTATATATATTTCTGCATCCATATAATTCGGAAAACAATAAAAAATTATCCAAATTACTTGAAATAGTGCCATTTGTGCTGATTCTTAATTAATTTTTATCGTTTTCTTGGTAAGTATTTTTTAGTTTTGAAAGAATAATTTCAACTAGAATTCAGCTATTCTGTTTTTAGCTACATATTCAAATTCATACCAAGATCTTATAATTATAAAATTTTGCTGTGTAGTATGTTATCTAAAAGTAATGAAGGGATAAACTATGTATCTATTATTTGAGAATAAAGTTTTCAAACAAAGAACATATCATTTTGGAATTCTCCAGATTTATTTTAACAAATTAATTTCTTTTATTGAAACCATTTCGCAATTTAACAACTGACCAAATTGGCTGTGTTAAAAAAAATTATCACGCACGTGGTTTTAGATGAACGGAGTAATTATTATTTTAAGAACCTACTTTAAGTTAAGTTTTACTATTACAATAATTTCATACATTTTTTACTTTAAGGCGCATTGCTAAGCAATAAAAAAAGTATTTAGATTCTGAATTCGGTTAAACAAAATGGTACTTATCTGGTCCCTGGATTCAGGACGCCATTTAGGCCAAAGCGTCCTATAGTAAACGCTACCTATAAGAGAAAATTTTTAACAAAAGAGGTTACGCGCTCTTCGTCGAAAAATTCGAAAAAGAGGAGGGAGAAAAAGCGCCATCTGGCATTCGCTGATAGGTTCTCATACCGTTACGTCACTCCTGTTCAGCCATTTACCGCCTGCTAGGGAATAATCATTTGCGAAAGGATTTTAGACTCAAAAAGGGAAAATTCGCGACCCAGCCACCAATCAATGCTACAAAACAGATTAAAAATAATAAAAGAAAATACCTTTTTACAATTCAAATATAGGTCTGTGAAGTCTCGATTTTTTTTAAATAAAAATTTAATGTACTGAAAATTAATATATAACACTAAGAGGCGACCCAAGTTCAAATATCAGCTATCGTTGATCGATACGAATTCTGCTCCAGCCTCGCATGGCGTAAGATCATGTTAGACGTATCATCGGATAGTATCCTTTGCCGCCGGGCAGCCTTTGTGAGGTTTTCGCTGTTTTTTTCTCCCTGTAACGCAAAGGCGAGTTAGTTCTACCAAAAATTTCCCCACAAAGGCAAATTTCTCCGATTCCAGGAGATCTTGTTTTCTTAGTTGGGTAAAAAATTTCAACCCTAAAACAGATCTACTGTTCAACGCTGGTTATGAAATAAAAGTATCGTACGGCTTTTATTTTTTTGAAATACCTTTGGGATTATTAAATTATTATACACGAAGAATTATTTTCATTAAAAAAAACTTACTTTTCTCTCTCCCGCCTGGATAGGTTTGACATGAATAAAGTGTACTCTCAATCCTTCGATTTTTGTTTTAAACTGAGGGTATCTGTTGATGAGTTGTTCTTCCTGGCGACGCCAATCGTACTCCGTTTTCCAATAATTGACCACTTCTCGAAGATAGTCCGAGTGGAAGCCATACTCGAAGTTTGTGTCCACCAGAGACTGAGGGATCCTTGCTATTTCCAAACGATGCCTTAAATCTGTCAGTACCTCTTCAGGAACACGGACGGTGAATGGCTCGCATTCTTCATTTCCCCCTTTCACAAATAATACAGTTTATTAAATAAATATCTTCGATATGTTAATTGAAATAAAAAGGGTGAATCTTAAACTGTGTTAATCACTTTCTTCTGTAAAACAGGCAGCCAAATGTTTCAAGACTGAATGTTCACGTAAGGGAACCTATTTATTGCAGCTTCAAAAAAGTTTTATTTAGAATTTATCTTGTGAAAATATTTTTTTCCTGTGAAAAATTATGAGTTAAAGAAAAATTTAAAATTTCATAGTGCGCTTTTCTCTTGGAATCAAACTGGGAAAGAGAGGTGCCAAAGTTATGAACTTATGAATAACCCAGAATAATTCAAGCATATTTTTAAATAAAATCTTCGAGACATGAATAATACTGTAGTGGAATAAGTGACAAACTAGGTTCTAGGACTGAAATTCCTGTGCACCTGTGAGCTTCTATAGCAAACCTGGAAAAGGTAACTTAAAATGAACTGAACTGAATTCAAATCAATGAAATATGTATAGATACTATTGCAAAAGATTTTTCTTTCGCTTTTTAACTTTTTCTATCTTTTTTGATTTTTTATCATATGGGATCCTGTATAATGTTAACTACGACTATGTTCTTTAAATCTTATTAAAGTGAAGTTTTAAATTTTGCACTTCTCCTTTTTTATCTTGAACGATTAATACATTTCAAATGCTGATAAAATACACGCAACCTATCTCGCTTAACCAGTTTTGTTTTGTGTAGCAGTAATTAACAGAAAATTTTTCACATAAATACGTGCTGAGTGTCCAGTAATAAAGTTCTGTATTGCATATAATATTTTTTTTTTTTGCATTTGCTTATTTTTCAATTTCAATTTAATTATAATTCACCAATCTTTTTTACAAATTTATTTGACGCAATATAATTAACTTCATTGTGACTTCGGATAAGCCCCATAAGCTTTTCTACCACTAAAGAAATCTCCATAAATCTCGATTTTACAAGTTTTGTGAATCCTTCTGTTTTGTCGTGTTTGTCTTTAAGTTTTTTTCTTAAGAACTAATTCCTTAATTTTGAGTTAAAATTTTCGTGTGCTTTTTCAGGGCATAAACATATTATAAAATAGATATTTCATCACCAATCTTCCAATTTAATTATTCACTGTTGATTATTGTAGCCCCTGGATGGCGCTGTTTAATTATGTAAATTATAACTCTTAATAAGTTTCACTTCACTACTCATCTATCCCCTATCTTGTTAAAAGCATTTATATTTGCTAATTATGTTTATCTAATAATAAACTCGTATTTTAAAAGGCAATCTGAACTTTTTACTGGATTAATAATGCCGCAAATCATTGAGTAAGTCACATTCCTGCACTATTGAAGAATAAAAAGTGAAGACAACACAAGTGAACAAAGGTTAAGCAATACTTATCTCTGCTACCTTTTACTCGCATAAGTGCGTGACTACCAACAAAACAAAGATATTACAAGGCTACAAAATTTACTTAAATAAATAATTAACTCATTTGCCTGCTTATGCCGCTATATCTTCTTAGTAAGAAGATTATTTGAATAACAAATCTGTGCAAAAGTCATGATTAAAATGTGGTAAGCAAAAAAGCAGTATTTTCATCATAGCGATCGACAGACAACCCTTCAGAGGACGATTAAAAAATTGTCTGCAAATTATAACCCTATAATTACCTTTTTTTGTTGAAATTGCACCCCATGTGCTTATTATTTTTATTTTTAACAAACATAGAATTATTATGAATGTTTCATAATATTCCAAAAATTACTTCATTTCACGCTTGTTTCTTCTTCATTTTAGAAATGAACTTTGTAATGTTTACCATATTTTGCGAAATGCTTTAAAACACATTACTAATCTCAACAGCTTTTTTCAATCATTTGAAATATTCAATTTTTAAAAAAGTGACCACATGTTAAAAATTCTAAAACAGGCCACTGGACAGTAGCAAAATATCCTAATTGTATCCAGTAATTGTGATATAAATTCAAAACGAAAGAACAGCATCCCTCGGAAGGACTTTCAGAGGAACAACCTTGCTAAAAAGCAGAGTAACAGAATTGAGCTACTTCGTTACGCTATGAGGACAAAATTCAATGGATAAATCAAATGCCTCGTTAGTCACTATCATCATCTTCAATTATATCGTAATTTTATTAATTAATTTATTTTTTCTTTAATTTTTTTTTATACTTATGACAAGAGTTTTTCAGATTCAATGGATTTCAGGTCCAGTCTTGTTTTTGATGAAGATCTGTTTAGGGTGATGGAATTATGTACTAACCCCGTTAATATTGACAGACCGTTTTCTTGACTGTGATCAAAGTCACAATAATGAGGTTTCAGATAACTTTTAGCCAGATGTTCTGACTACGTTATAGATTTCTCCTTTGATGCGGACTTCCTCTAGAATGTTTAGATTATTAATTTTTAACTCTTAAAGGGGTAGAATTTTTTAAGGGCATTCAAAAGGTGTTTCTGGGGTGATAAAGAGAATGGTACGTTTTAAACCTACTGCACAATTTGTTTTACCTAAAAGTTTCATAAATATTATTAACTACTTTGTCTATGGATAAATCAATTCCTTTCTACAACGCTAAACGGTTCATTAAAAAATCTATAAGAGAGAACTTTTGGTATAACATAAGAGAGCAAATAAAGACAAGAAATGGATACAAATGTTCCGTTATAGCCAAGGAACAACTCTGCTGTTACTTTTCGCCTCGCTACTGACCACGATTTCCTCTCCAAGCATCGTATAAAAAAATTCTTTCAAGTCCATCTTGCCAGCGTGAACAAAAGGACGTTTGGGTCTGCAATGGACACTTGTGGGTGGAGAGTTCGGATTAAGATGAACGATTTACAGATTTACTGTAGTTTCAGTTTTATTATCCCTGTTTCTTGTTCTGTTGTTTGTTTTTTCTGTCTACTGTAGTCTTTTAGTCTGCTGTTAGAAATAAAAATTTGAAAAAACTTTTCGTTCTATTTATTTTTTAAAATTTCATAAAAAATTTTCATTCTTTTCGGAAACTGAATCTTGTGTGTGGTCTTTAAATTTAACCATTTCGTGTACAATATCGGCCGATTAAGCAACATTACACTAATAATTATATTTAACAATTAAAAACGATGAAAAGTACCTTTCTCCTCTTCGCCGAACCATCCCGCCTCTCCTGTCTGGAGGGAGTGGAGATTACTTTGGCGCCATTTCTTCAATATGAAATGAATCGATACTGAGACTAACACAGCTACGAATAGTAAAAACATTCTTCTGAAACACACAATTTACTTTATTTATTATATTAATGTCATTTTTGATGAAAAGAAACAACCCGATTCAATTATCAGCAAGTGGTTACATATTTGTAACTTTGAAAAAGTTACAAATGTACCCAGAGTCGGGCAGTCTCGTAAATCACTCCTTAGGTAGATTTTATTCATTTAGTTACATAAATAATTTTTCTTTATTTATTTATATACTGCAGTTGACAAAATCTTAATACAAATAAATGGAATTCTAAAATAAGTACATTTTTCGAGATTAATATCATTCTTTTCAGCGTAAAAATGTCATCGGAAGCGATGCCTCACTAGCTTGTCTCTTTAAGAAAAAAATCAANAGCGTTACGGTTAAGAAACACATCTCCGATCTTGTAAGGCACGCTGACATCAAAGATACCGACAACCATCTGTAAAATTCTACGAAAAAGGGTTGGGCTAAAGGAATGTGAACGTAGAGTCAGGGGGAGAAAGTCCCCATTGCACTACAGATTAAGGGGCGAGAAGAATTATATCAGGAAATAAGGATTTGTAACAGGAATTAACGAAATTATACCAAAATTAAATTAAACTTGTGACTTGATGTCACAGTCACCTAAATCTGAGATCCTCTTTATCCGAAATTCATTGCATGTGCACCAAGTTTCATTAAAGGCATGGACCTTCTAGGATTGGATTGTTTCCCCTATCTTCAGTACTAACTCCCTTCAAAGTGTGATTCGATATATTTCATCACAGTTTTTTTCAGTGAAGTGTTCACAGAAAATCTTTACATTTTGACTACCGACGCACAATGGAAACATATATTGGCTTAGTCTTCGTTCATCTTCGGCGTAATTTAGCATAAAAACTCAAATGAATTATCAAATGACTTTTAAAGGGGTATTTTCCTTCCTTTTCAAAATTAAATTTTTTGCTACGCTCAAACCACAACAAACAAAATTGCAATCCTTACAAATTATTCAATACCTATAATACTAATTTCAAACCTATAATACTAATTTCAAAACCTATAATACTAATTAAAAAGTACGACGCAAAGAGCAAAAAAAATAAATAAATAAATAAATAAATAACGCAAAATAATTTTATAATAATAAAAAATTTTAATTTTTTTGAACTCAAAACTATTTAAACTACTTTATTTAACTCAAAATTGTCAATTAATTGTTAGAAAATCTTTCAAAGAGTTTTATTGATACAAAATGTTAACCAATTGACAAACTAACTTTTCATTACTCTTCAAATAAATTTATTTTCGAAAAATCGGTGATTCTGTGGTCTCATTTTCCCTAAAAAGTAACTTTGTTAATAATAAGTGCATGCATGCTTACCTCTTATATTTAGAAGATTTCAGTTTGGAACGATTTTCTCTAATAAGTTGGGCGATGAATATCAGAGAGAGAGAGAGGGGAGATTACAGGAGAGATTAACATCCGAAGTATTTCAGCTGCTACCTTTGGAATTCTAATATTGAGGAAAGAATATACTTCTAATTTAAAGCTTCCAAATTGTTTCTTTAAATTAGAGTTTTTCAACCTGTGGTTCATGGACCCCCAAATAAATCTATTTTGATATTATCTATTTAAAGTTTTAATAGATAATATCAAAATAGATTTATGTGGTTAATCTTAAATTTGAAAAAGGCATAGATATATATTTGCACCTAAAATATTCTGTCAGACTCTGCAAGCGTTAGAGAATCGTGCAATAGTGTGCGGAAACAATACTTTTAACGAACACGTTTACGGACGCAAATTTGTTTTTAAAATCATATTGAGAGGCACTCGGAAATATTTTTAAAAAAATCACGCATGTGAGTGCAATTGTTGTGACGATTTATGATTCGCATTCCTCCTCTAAAGACCACCTTCAATCAGGAACACTCATGGGAGGCACGGGATTTTTTTCATAGACTTTGTGCTGAAGAAAACCTTTAGGAGAGATCATTGAAACCTCTCCCCAGACAAACATCTGCACCCAATGAGGAGAAGATCACATAAGGAAACACGAAAAAATATCGAAACAAAGCAAATAAGTAGATAAACATTTATTCAAAATTTTCGTGTGAGTTTCTAATTTAGAGATTTTTGACGATATAACTTCATGTTGCAATCAGAGCGCACTCGAGACGATGATTTGCTTTTAGAATTGAAAGTTAAATTAGAAGCAAAAAGTTACTTACGAAAAAAAACTAAGCCTCTTCTCATCTTTTAAAGCTAACTCATCTTTACGATATAAAATTAAATGCAAACTTAAACAAAAACCTTAATTGTTTATTTATTTAAAACAGTTTTATCATTCATAATTGGTAAGTTTGTTTAATTTACACCTATAATTATACCAGTTGGGATCATTTTTATTGAAGCTAAACTGTGTTTATTTATAGACACGACACCAACAGAAGTGACATTTCCGAGTCAGGAAAATGACACCGACTAAAAATAAAATCTCATGTGAAAATCTCTGATAACAATTTTGAAGTCAATGGAGAGACCTTTCACTCAAACTGCATTTAATTTTAAGAGAATTCTTTTCCAATGACTGGTATAATTGGGATATCGCATAAAAATATTCACCTGTTGTCTTCAATGAAACAAATTAGCTAAGAAAGTAAATATGAGAAAACGATGAGGCAAATGATGTGATATTAGGATGATTCTCATGTGACTTCCAAATTTTTTCATGTTTTTAGTCCCAGAAAAGTGTATTTGTGACTACCGACTGATAAAAGTCACACTAAATAGTCAATGCTACTTTTATGTGATATCACAAAACAAAACATCAAACTCGCATTGTGACCTGTTTCGGACTAGCGACCGCTCGTCTGGGAAGTGGCGCATTCTAGCGCTGCTGTATTCAATAAGTATATAAATTAGGAGATAAGGTAGGCACTATCAGGGCCTGATTATCGCCTAGGGCTCACAATCTCTGGAGGCCTCAAAAATTAGTAAAAAGTCCTCAATATTATTATTTCTTTTAAATACTGAAAGAAACCGTTTTTCTATTAAAAAAAAAATTCATTTATTTTATTTCAAATTTTCTTTATATCGTGATAAAACCAAACTCGCAACCAACATTGCAGTAATCAAATTCGAAAGTAAGGTGGGCTGGCTCTGTATTCGTTAAACTAATAAATAATTGCAGCTTAATGACACAGAAAATGTCCATGATAGTTCTTGTTTGTGGTCACCTTAAGTCTTTAACTATTTTTATTTGAATATGAACTTTTAGCAAAAATCGCTAATATCTATTGTTTGTGGTCACCCAACTACTTTTTATTTTGACATAACATTGTTTTGTTTTATATTTTGCTTTAACATATAGATGCATAAACTTTATCTTCGAAAAATAATCTTCAATTGTCTGCTTTTAAAATTCCTTAGAATGTTTCTCTTGCAGTTCAAAAGACTCGTTTTTACTGTTATGGTTACTCTTTGGTAATTTAATTTCAAAACATTTTTTGTAGAGGGCCCGGAAAATTTGGTGGCCCTTGGGCCTGTGCTTTTGTCTTGATCTCTCCCTGGTCACTACAGTTTGTCTGTAGAAAGAAAACTTCTCTCGCCAGGAAGTCTGCTGCTAAGGAAACGAGAAATTGGGCATTTCAGAGAAGACTTTCTCCCTTCATTTCCTTTCTCTAGCCAACACGAGCCGAAACTCGTCTTAAATAATGACCCGACGCCCTTACTTGAAATAGTCAACCATAATCATAGCCAACGAATGGATTGGGGAGTTCTTTACAAAGACAAATTATACTATTTTTGTCCTTCACTTACATACACACACGGAGTGATGTTTTTGTCAACGAACGCAACTGTGTGTGAACGGGAGAGAGAAAGTTGATGATCTTTATTTATTGCTATTTTGAACCACGCTAAAATTTAAGGTTCACGTCTAATTAGACAAAATTATATCATTACAATTCTGAAAAATCAGTATTTTCAGAAAGACTACCTGATTTCGAAATCAAAAATCAACGATATCGATGTTTTTGCGTCATTGCAGTGAAGAGAATACTTCAACAATTCAAAATCGTTTTTTTTTTTTTTTTTCTATTTCCAGCAGCAATAAATAAAAGTATTAGAAAATATAAAAACAGACTACGATGCAGTATTAAAGTACCTATTCTAAAATTCCAAACTGCTTAACTTCATTGCCTTACATTTTTTAAAAAATAATAATAATAATTATAGTTTTAAAAGTTACCATATGCTATTTTACCTTATCCAACAAAGCGCGACATTACTTTTTATTTATACTATTGAATGATGCACCATCTACAAAAAGTAGTTGAGAGCAAAAATGTCGTAAGAAAAAAAAAAGAGAACCCAAAGCCTAACCTAAAATCCAAAATGCCGCGGTTTTACATTTTAATGTAATAAAGGCTTTGTTTGCTAATTATCTGAAACTCCTTTTTTAATGAGAGCTATAAGCTAGCAACCGAATATATATGAATTTATAATTTTCTTTTCATATTTTTTCTTTAAAATATTTGAAAGAAAAAAAAACTCATCTGCGACAGTTTAATTTTTATCAATAGCGCATTCTAAGCTCATAAAAAAATTCCATTCTTCATACGGATCTACCAAACGAAGTAATTGAAATTTTCAAACGTCTTTGCTCCTTGTAGCCGCTGTCATATTTCAAGAAAATAGATAATTGACAGGATAGTAGATTTATAGTTATAAGAGAGACACACAAACTCATTCTTTATTTTATCATAATAGATTCATTGAAATAAATATATTTATGATTCACTGTTGTCATACTGAACATTGTCATTACATCAAACCTTAAATAGTTTTCATTTTAATCAATAGATGGCATCACCAACTTGAACTTACTTCTCACATTTGAAGTTCTAGAGGTGAGGTTTACCGTGTTGAGCGGAACACCGTAACGTTATTTCGTGGAAGAATTTCACTGTTTTCTTTCAAGAGAAACGACTTTCCTTAACCAGTAATAATTAAATTTATATCGAATCAATGATCCATAATTTATATAATATTTTGGTTATTTTCATGAAATTTTTTATGCAAAATGCCTCTTAAAAAGGAAGTAATAATTTTTTCTTTATTTTTTTTTTTCAGTTAAAATGTGTGAAACAAATTTATAAAAAGAATATGCATTTATAAAAAATTCGATATTTATTTTTTATCGAGCTTTTCAATTCGAAATAAAGTAATTAAATTTGAGATGGACCTTTCCTTAAATATTTTTAAAATTTAGTAGACTTTTTGTTTTAGTTAGTGTATTTACAATACACAGTTGCTAATGAACTTTTTTTTTTCCCTTTAGGACCAGAAGAAGCTCAATTATTTAGAATTCCAAAGCTAAAAAAAATTGAGAACCGCAGTTCTATAGGATACTTTTAGTTACCGCCCATAAATGTTATCAAGCTTGATTGTTTCTGATTTTTTTTTTTTTCCAAAGGAATAAAATAAAAGAACGTAATGTGATATCAGTTTGACTACAGCACTTAGTACATTTTTCAAATGAGTCCGGGAGTAATGAATATGCGTAGTGTTTAAAAAAGTAAATGAGAATTCTTTTTTTCTTTCTAGCTGTTTCTAGTCTAGTCTAGTTGTTGTAGCACACCACACTCCTACTTTTAAAACATTCGCAAAAAAAAAAAAAAAAAAAAGATTTAAGTTGTAATCAGAATTTGAAGGCACAAAAACCAAAATCGGTTATTTATTTCGTTTTAATTTTTTTTTAACGAAATTTTATTTTTTCAACCAGCCCGTCATATCTTCTTTACATTAGATCCATCATTCCTTAGGAATGGTATGTACATCGAAATATTAACCAATTAAAATAATGTTTCAATAATAGTAGCTTAAACGTCGTGTGCATTTCAAGTGCTTATAAACATCCCTCTCAAGCATACGTTTTAAAACAGTAAAATAATTAGGCATTTATTTTGTCTCAGTCAAAGTAGTTTTCTTTAACCAAAAGTTAGTTTGGCATTTATAAAAATTTGAATCCATATTATAAACTCACTATCGTGTAAATGTTGGGGGAAATTCTTCAATGCCAAACATTTATTATTGACAACAAAGAATTTTTACATGAAGTGGGAAGAATGTTTAAAATGCCTCTAAAACGCCGTCATTCATTTGAATTTAATAACCCTATCTTTTTCTTCATAAAATACTTTTTATCGAGCTAAATATTTATCTTTTAACAAAAATTTACTTTTTTAAATAAAAAATAATAGTTACAGATTTAAATTTTTAATTGACGCAGTGGTCCAATGGTTGACTGGCCAAATGCCTGAGGGCGCTTCACACGCGCAAGTCACTGATTTTATTCATAAAACAATAAATCGAAGCTAAATAATTATCATTGTCATCAGTTAGAGTGGTTGAATAATTTGATGAAAAGTCAATCGACTCTAATTGAGTGAGCGATTTTCACCCTCTGAACCATCAATGGTCTAATCAAAGAATATATTCTTTGGTCTAATGATGAGTGAGAGTAGGGAGACGTGTAGAAATTGTTTGGGAGGAACTTCATACATGACGTCATCTAACATGTGAGGATTATTTCTTTTTTCTGTTTTTTAATTTCTCCCACGATATCATTTCGCCCTTTCATCATTCTGTGGGGTTTTTTTATCGTCTTGATCAGTACTGAGAAAATGTAATTTTAAATTGAAATACAAAATGACATCTATAAGAATGAATATGATCAATAAAAATCTGGTATTTTAAAGAAATCCGAAAACTAGTCGGGCAAAGTGTGAAACTCTTAAACAAAATTCACTCATTACCTAGGCATTTTATGGAATGTAAAATGAAAACCAATAAAACATGAACATTATAGACATTCTATGAAATGCCAAGGTAATGTCTAAAAGGCATGTATTATATTTCATATAGTGCCCGTAAGATATTGATGAAAGCATTATTTTTAGGCTGCAAGATTAAAGCCATTCTTTTCTGTCACTAGAAAATAAGCATCTTCAAAATAACTTCAAATTTTAGTTTATGTTTTTTGTAATAGCTTTTTCAATTACAACTTACATTTGTTTTTAAAAAACATTTGTTTAAAATTAATAAATTATAGCTCTGATGATTATTGACAGTCAATTTTTTCCTTCGGGAATGTTAAGATTGTTAGATACAGTGACATAGTTGTAGTGAAACATCAAATTACTTGTTGAGGATTAATTTTCTATTACATAAACATAATTTTGAATAGAAAAAAAAAGCTTGTTTAAAAATGTCTTCAACAATGTAAAACACATAAGTTTAACATTCTTTTCAACAGTGTAAAACAGAGGTTGAACATTCTTTTCTGTCATGTAAAGCATATAAGTTAAAAAAAATATTTTCAACAGTGTAAAACACAGGTTACGCATTCTTTTCAGTCATATAAAGCATATAAGTTAAAGAAAATATTTTCAACGGTGTAATACACAGGTTAAACATTCTATTCAATATTGTAAAGCATATAAGTTAAACCATATTTCCTACAGCGTAAAACATAAATTAAACATAATTTTCACCCATATAAAGCATAATTCTTTTTCTTAGAGAGTTAACAAGAATTCAGTAAAAGATCAAAACAATTCGCTCACTCTGTTAAAATTTTTATAACCTTTGAGGAAATTCTTAATATTTATTTTAAAATTTAATATAAAGAAAATTTACTTTAGATATTGATTCTTTAGTGTAGGGTAAGAAAATTGTAGAGCTAAAAAGGTTATTTTATTATTGAAAACTATCAACAACAAAAAAATAAAATAAAATAAAACATTTGCCAGGAATCTAGTAAAACAGTAAAAATTTTGTAAAATAAGTCAAATTTTTAAATTTTAAAGTTAATTTTAGTAGGAAATGCACAAATATTCCATTTGCAATACTTTCAAAAGGCATATTTATTTTAATTGAAGTTGCATATTCTTTGTGAATAGTATAGGTGTCTCAAGGTTGCATGATTTCTCCATTCTCTTCACTTTTCCCATCTCCGATACCACAGTAACAGCAAATTTTGCTTTTTCCTGCAGCAATATGTTTTAGTGAGAAGTTGAAATATGCCAGTAAAAAGAAAAGTAAAAAGTCCTGTATAACATAAGAAATTTATAAAAAAAAGTTTCATAGTAGCACTGAATGATTGAATGCAAAATTGTTTGGGAATAAAAACTATTATCTTCCCAAAAAGGCGTTGTTTTTTTCTTCCTAAATAAACACAGGTAAGCAGTGGCATATATGTAACTGTGAATGACCAAAATTGAATGTTGACAATCAGATAGTCGCTTTGGTAAATGTCCGAAATATATACTAGGACTAGTTCAGTGCCACTGCCCGGTATACTAAAAAAGGTATACTACCCGGTAGTACATTTGTCCGGTACTTCGAGCACTGATGTTTCTCCTAATCAATCCTTAGCTGATATTATAAAACATCGAATATAACAATATCAAGGAATAAATTAATATCAAATCGGATATAACAAATATTTCGGACATTCACCAAAGCGACTATGTGAGTGTTGACATTCACCGGAGAAAGTCGACATTCTTGTGATTACGGTCATCCACGGTAACATGTATAAAACGACATAAAAAAAAATTCTACTTTCAAACCGCGTTGTCAAAATTATATTTCGTTACAACTATTCACAAACTCTCTTCTTCCTTTTTCATGTTTTAGGTATTCAAAAATAAAATAAAAAGCAATATTTATTCGACAGAAAGTGTCCGATAGTAGACAATAGAGCTGTCGTAAAAACGGCAATTTCTTTCCAAATGGCCGGAAACCGTATTTTAGAAAAGATAAATACGCTTATTGTTGTATCACTTTCAAGTGTGATTTAAATGAAAAGATAAAATGTTTTTTTCTCATTCAACCCATCATAAAAGATTTTAATGCGCATTGTATGGGAAATGGGTATGATACCAGCATACAATGTGTGATGATAAAATGAGATTTCAACTTTTAATGATTGAATGCACTACAAGGTAAGGAGTTACGCTCCAGCCCTTTCTTATGTCAGAATCTTGATATATCTGTTGAAGAACTGCTACAAAACAACTTCACAGAACTTTTATTAAAACGATGCGTGGAATCAAGATAGAATTATTTTTGAACAAGAAAATTCTGGGAATCAATTTATAGAATACAGAATTCATGAAATCTAGTACGTTATATGAAATATTCATGAATTGTATCTGAACACCAAAGTAGCATGAAGTTTCAAGATTCATGGACTGGTATAGTAAAACACCAAGAATGTTCTTTTACACTACGTGGTGTAAAGTAGCTGCCACCGCTTTTTTTATTATTTAGTAGTACTAAAATTTATAATCAAAGTAAAATATGAAAGAAATAAGAGTCAGTGAAACGATTCCAACGAAAGTAGGGATTACATGAACATGTTCGTTAAATAGACAGAAAAGATATTTAGAAAATTCCAGAATTGACTCGACAAAATAAAAGCGAATAGAAATTAAGTTAAAATTATTTAATACAATTAAAAGATTTCAGTAAATACTCTTATGAGAACATAATTATCTTTATTAAACAAACAAGCATGCATGATTTTTATGCCAGATAACTTCTGTTTTTGTGGAATGTTCCGCACTTTCTCCTTCCCGTGCTCGATTGTCATCTGACTATTTATAAACGTTTGAAAGAAGAGACAAAAATCATTCATGAATGAAGTAAATACATCTTAGTTTGGAGTAAGCTTTCTCAGTTATGGGTGTTTAGAATTAAATGCACTTTTTAAAGTGTATTAACTTAAAATAAAGCATCGATTCCCGCAATTTTTGGAGTTTTTCAACACCACAGTATCACACCTCATATTTTACAGAGCGGACCTCATATTTTAAGAACAAATAAACAAAACAAAAAATATTTCAGTACATCAAAAATATTCCACCAGTTTTGTTATAATCCCACTATCCCTTCAGACAGTTACCAAAATCAAGTCAGATAAAAAAAAAAGAAATGAGATTTGACTCCACTGATTATGATAAAATTAAAGTTATGAAGCTCGTGTAAAAGTTATCTTTTAATAGAAAAGTTATCTTTTCAACTAACAGAAAACAAAAAGTTTATTTTTTTTAACCTGTGCCCCTCTCTAATTACTCGGTCAAATACAGTAAAAAACTATCACCGAAGATACTGTCAGAAACATCAAATGAAAAATATTTAAAAAAAAAAATTAAAAAAAAGCAGTTGGGCATATGCTAAAATACTTGTATAGGCACGGCATACTCGCAGTGAAGGCAGGTATCATCTGTGCTAAGTTGGTAACCAAAAATTTGAATTTTGAATCTTCCCGTTAGCCCATTGTAGGAAATCGTGAAGCCACTAAAACTTTTCAACTAGTCCACCCGACCCAAAAATTTGGCGAAGTTTTTTTCTTAACTTCATGCAAATTTGAATGTTGAACGAATTTCTTATAAAAAGCTTTGATGGGGTTACGATTTTTCTCAATCGGTGAATGTTTGAGATAGGGTTGCCAACTTCACACGGTGTCGTGCCCATTCATCGCGCTCAATTCGTCCGAGACAACTCATTCGTCGTGCATATTTTGTCGGGACGACAATTCTTCGTGTGCACAATTCATCGATGACGATTTTTCGTAGGTATAATTCGTCGTGGGCACAACTCTATACGACAATTCGTCGAGTACACAATTGACCAATTTATCATGAGCACAATTCCAATAAATAAATATCTGAAATAATATTTATTTATTGGAATGAAGTAAGAAACGGGTGGACTTAAATAATTTCACTTTAATTTATAATGAATTGAAGACAAAAAAAATTTATTTTACCGTAATACATCTGTAACAATATGTTATCACGAAATCGGAAGTTATCGGTTGCAAGTTCGTTGATAATAGAAAGGAAAAAAAAAACTATTGTGAAATTGCTATTCAAATGTAGGGCGCATTCTATTTCAGAATGATTTATTAATGTTCTGGGTCGTTTTTCAAGTTCTTCTGCCTTTCAGTTTGTTAAATTTTGCTTCTAATTTGCTGCTGAAAAAAAGGGTCCTACTCCATCAATGATTCTGACAGAAATGAATGAAAATTTAATAAATAGTAGGCCTGAAAATATTCACCCTGCTAGAGGGCGTATTCAAGCTTTGCAGTCGGGAATATGTTTAAAACATGCCTTATCATCATTTCACACAAGAATTTAGTTGAATAGTTAAGATTTAACAACAGCCTTTAAAGTGCCTAAAAATACTCGATTCGGTATAAACTTGAAATAACTCGCAGTTTTTAGAGTTTTCCAACACTAAATTAGATTTTACAGTGTACCATCCGTTTCTCCTTCTTATTTCGATGGAAGAAAATTGATGCAGGAATTTTAAAGTCAAAATCTTATAATCGGGTGGTTTACTGCACTACACTAGGTTGGACAGAAAAATTTGTGGCAGAAAAACCTTATACATTTCAAATGTAAGTTAGTTTGTCACATTTTGGAGCTGAGATTAATAATACTTGCAGGTTCTTTTTCAAATTTCCATAATGTGAAATAGATTTTACGCTAAACTTTCCGTGGCAGAAAACAAATTTGTGATATCACATACTTATGCCACATCACAAACAAAAAACATAAAATAAAATATAAAGAAATAATAGTAAATCAAATCGTTCAAAAACCACTCCACTTCCTCCAAAACATTCGAATCCTCCCCCTCCTCTCTTATTCAATTCTTATGCTTTTGTTGCCATCTCGTAGCGCCATCTAGAGGTGGCAAACCTTACAACATTGTTTTATCTTTTATTTAAAACTTGAAAATGAATTATTTTATTCTTGAAATTTATCTTGGATCTTCCTTTTCACAAGATAATGTTAATTATGTTCATTTAAATAACTGTAGTTTGCTTTGAAATCATAAAATTGTGACATTTTAAAATTAAAGTGTTGTCCAACACTCGGAAATATCAAATTAGTACAGCTTTCGATACTTTACTATATTTTCCACGTATATATGTTACAGTGAATGACCGACATCCAAGGAATGTCGACTTTCACCAGTGAATGTCAAAAATCACACAGTCGCTTTGGTGAATGTTCGAAATATTTATTATATCCGATTGGATGTTAATTTATTCGTTGATATTATTCTATTTATTCGATACTTTAATATCTGCTGAGGATAGATTAGGAGAAACATCAGTGTTCTGAGTAACGGGCAAGTGGCACTTAAGTACACCCAGTATATATTTCAGACATTTACCAACGCGACTATGAGATGTCAAGATTCAACGGTGGAAATCAACAACCTCCAATTTCGTTCGTTCACAGTAACATGTTATATAAAGACGAAAGAGAGATAGCAAGATAACACTTTAAGGTAAGCTTCATTTGTTTAATTTTTTGTGCCCGCAATTCTCGGAACAATTAATAGATTTTGCATAAATGTTTAAGTCTTTTGTGTGTAGTGGTGGGCAAAATCATTCTAAATTAAATTTATTAAATCAGTAATAGAATGTTAAATCATAAAATTTACTACCGTTCTAAATATTTCAATAAGAATGTTCTGATAAATCGGAACAGGTTGGCAAATATGTTTAAACTGATCGTGAAGAAACAATTAACCCAATGGTTACCGACAACAATTAAGTAACAATTAATCTTGCAAAATATCTTATATAGAGTGGTAGGCAATTAAAAAAATATAACTTTCAGAATTTTGGGTCAATTGTACCAACATTTTAAAATCCTCTCCAGGACAGAGCTGGAACAAAATGGTGTGGAAAATAACGTCAAAGTTACGAAATAAAGAATCATATAGATTAAAACAAATACGTAGCCACTATAGAAAGAAATTCTCCCAGTTTAAATTGATGACATATAGTGCTATTGATTGAAGGAGGTCCTTATACATTTCATAGGTATGTTAGTTTATCATTTTTTGGAAATGCAATTGTTTTTTTATTATTCAAATGAACTTTTAGAAACTTCTCATTTTCTTAACACATCATTTTAATGCTTCCATTTTATTTATCATAGCATCCAAATTTGAGCTTTTAAAATATCTTACTTACAAGAAACGAATAAGAACACAACAGTAATGATGCGTGAACGTTACGTGAATCTCATTGCCCTGCAGCGTAGCAATATTAATTGATTCAACGGATTTGTTCACGACGTATAATAAAAAAATGTGGGATGTTGAAATGAGTAGCTGGAAGAAGGGGTGCCAAGCATCAAAAGATAACATGGGGTAAGACATCTCATGAAAATACAATTAAAATAAGCATAAACGGAAGTAATAATAAAAGATAACATTTCCAAAACTGTTAAAAAAGTATACGTAACTCAATAGGGACTTAGAGTATGTTGCAAAAGGTAAATTATAGATTAACTTACAATTAAGTCTGTGACTCAATGAAAGTGATGGCCTAGGCGTCCTGGTATTTACCACATGTTTCTGTATTGATCATCACACTGAAATTATCATTGGATCGACCCCAAGGCAGCGAACCTGTGCGTTGCTCGCATACCGAGGCGCCGATGGTGTTTTCTGTGCGTGTAAAATGAAAATAGGTTTCATAGATGTGATGTGGGCAGGAATGAAAATAGAGAAAAGGGGTTTGGGAGGAGATCTTTTCAGAAAGGTTTATGATGGGTAGGTATTAGGTAAACCTGAGTCACGAGCGTTCTTTTTCATCGGAGATTAAACGTAGAATTAGTATTTAAAATGTATTTTCTGGCACCATTAGTCTTTTTTGTTGTTAATGTTGTTGATATGTTTGTTCCAGTTTAATTTTGAAATAACAGTTACTTTGAATAACAGGCATTTGACACCGTTGGTCTGATGAATAATTTGGTTGTATAATTTAATGTTTTCAATGGCACGGTCTTTTTTTCTTCTTGTTGTTTAACATATTAATAATTCTGTAAAATTATTCATTATTAATTCCTCATCTCATCAATCTACTTTTGGTGCTAATGAATTTTAAGTTATTAATCATTTTATGACTACTAATATCTGAGTGATGATCCGTGTTGGTTAATTTTTATTTCTTGCTTTTTTCTTTTTTTAAAGGAAGGGAGGAGGGAAATATAACTGCAGGCTTGCTCTATTTGTATTAGAACTCCATGTTTTATATATCTACAAAAATAAAAGCTCGCCATTACAAAATGTGAGCATGTTTTTAGTAATATAATAACGATAATTATATTTTAATTCTTAAATATCTGTAAATTGTTTTAAATAATTCAAAGTTCTTATATTTATACCCGCTTCTGTTCTGCTAAGCCTTATTTGAATTCGTCTAAATACTCTCTCTGTGCTATTCAGGGTTTTACAAACAAACTTATTTTATTTTAAGAGTATATATGCATTCTAAATTATGGACTCTTACTTTAATATGTATTACAAAAATAACTTCATTGACGCTTATATGTATTTTAATCTACTGCTATTGTAAATTTTAGTGTTCTTGAATATTAAAAAATGGTGGCATTTACTTAATACCAAGTTCTTGGTATTTCCTTACGCACTTTGGTGTAAAGAAGATGCAACCATTTTTGAAGTTAACCATTAAACATATTCACAGTAAAATAATAAAAAAATTTTATTTGAATAAACTTTAATAATCTTGCTTAAATGTTTTTTTTTTAATATTCTTACTCTTCATGTGTCTAAATCATACAGTTCCTTCAAAATGGCTCATTTAAAATTAAAAAGTTTTTTTTTTTAATTTAAGTTCAAAGGAGAACGGTACTACTCCTATAGATAAAGTTAACTTTTGTTGTCACTCAGTAACGTGTTGAAAAGAATCGCGTGTTTAAATTTAACATGAAAATCACTCTCCTCCAATTACAAGTAAGAGAGTTATGCTTTTTAAAACAAATTTTATCCTTAAGTGTGTCCTTGGAAAGCATTACTTTTCTTTAGAGAGAAAAGGACCGTATGAACTTGTCATGCCCAATTACATTTTACTTTTCCGCCCCCCCCCCTCCAAACACAATGTGACGTCATGTCCTTCTAGATCACTTATCGTTCCCATTCTTTGTTTGGAGAGACAGGTAAACAATGAAATTGAGAAAAATAAACAATGAGAGTTTAGAAGATTTAGTCAAAGTCAGCGGATAATTTAGGCAACTTTTGTACCAAGTTTAGGACTCTTGTCTTTATGCTGCACACATAATTCATAAATAAAATGATTATTGCTATTTTCCTCTTTTTTCTTTCAAAGGATTTGATGTATGATTGAAAAGTATTTCTTTAAAATTGTTTTAGCTGTAAAAAAAGCTTGAAACGAGATCAAATCAAATAAAATTGTTCCCGCTTAAATCCATTGTAGGCTAAGGGGTTCATGAAGATCCAGAATTTCGTAACTGTGACAATATGATCATCCTAAACCAAACACAACAAACTGGCCACGCAGTAAGGCTATGGTACAGTTCCGGAACATAACTGTTTTCCCACGGATCTACTACACCTCATTGGCTTTCTTCTGAGCCTTCCTTTTGTTGTGGCCTTTTTATTATGAATGACCACCACATTCTGCACTGCTGCATTGATTCCTAAAGTCTAGTGTCCTTAGATTTAGCACCAAAACACTACTATAGATGAAGTATTAATAAGATCTGTACTTACATACGCCTCGAAATCGTGGAAAATGACTTCAAAAGACGAATGTGCATTAGGTGCATTCGAAAGAAAAATCCTTCGAAGTATTTTCGGTTTTGTCCAGATTAACGGACTGTGGAGTAGGAGATCCAACAATGAATTTTACCGCCTTTGTAAAGAACGTGACATTTCCAAATATATCAAAATTCAAAGGATAATCATCTGATGCGATAAAAAGAATTTTTATGACTAGACCATCTAGGATTTGACCAAGGAGAAGACCCAAACTCAGATGGTCCGATTCTGTATATAAGGACTTCCTCATACTGAATTGTAAAAACTGGATAACCGTTGCAGAGAATACTTCATTTTGCCACTTTGTCCGACGATCATATTGCGTGCAACAGCCGAAATAAATTGAGTACAGTTGGTGAATACAGCAAAAATATTTAGTGTCATGTTGACACCAAAAATGATTGCAACTTCTTTACCCCAAACATTTTATAGTAAAACATCACAAATAATTTTTGGGGTAATCAAACACCAAGGACAGTTCTTGTGTATTCTATAGGCTAAACAGAAAAGAAGCGTATAAAAATTAAATGTTATTAAATTATCTTACATAGTTGACTCTATAGGACAAAATTAGGAAGTTTTGTTTTTCCGGCCATTGGACAGTAGTACTTACACTTTCAAAAATTTAGGTGTATAGTTGTCATCGCGTCGAGATAAACTAAAAAATTTTACAGTATGTGTAATCACATTTTTTTATTATTTACATTTTCACCGTTATAATTTTATATATTTACTTATTCATTTTATGTTTGTTTGTCTACTGACAACACACATTTTCGTGCGCATTCGAACCAATTTATACCTTCAGTGCAAAAACATTTCGTTTAAAACACAAGCACATTTTTAGCAATATATTCACACTAATTCTTTCAGACAATTGTTAATTTTATTCAGTTTTTTCCACGATAACTACTATTCTGTACATAAAAATCTATTTAGTTTGTATCAGCACTAAAAATGGTGGCAACTACACACCAAAATTTTTTACAGCGTTCACTATAAAAACTGTGATTTAATATCTCTCCAAATAGAACAACCCCAAAAAGTTGGGCGAAGGAAGAATTTACCCCGGGTTAGCACTAAACAGAGCTCTCATATACGGTTTAAAAGATGTAATTAAAATCTAAACTTTCAGAATTGAATAATCTTACACCAAACGCTCACGCTTTCACACCATACGAGAATTATTTGCCCTTTCAAATACGTCAATATTTGACGATCTTTAAATATCAGAAATTCAATAACCTTTAAGTAGAATATCGCCAATGATTCGTTACGATCTGGAATGAGCCGGCAAGAATTTGTTTTTGCTTTCCACGCTGATATTAAAAATCAGAAACGAAAATTCGCGATGTGTAATAAGGTTAATAGTATTTAAATTTTTTATTCTCTGAAAGTTATATTAAATAATTTTATAATGCATAATTTCTATCCTCTTCTAATAAGCCTAATTCGAATTCGTTTTAATATTCTCTCTGTGTTTCTCTTATGTTTGATTTACAAACTAATTTTACTTAACGAATAATTGTTGATATGCATTCTAAATTCGCCAGTTTTACTTTATAATGCATTGTAAAAACAACTTTACTGATCCATATGTCTTTATCTTATTTTGCAGTAATTATTAACTTTAGTGTAACTGAATAACGAGAATGGTGGCGGCTACCTTACACCAAGTAATTGTATAAGAACAAGTGTGTAGCGAAACAATAGGTCCAAGAGAATACACTGCATTTTTTTACATTTTACTACTAGTTTCCACTTGAAAGTCTCAACTATTAAAAAAAAAGCTATTGATATTGTATCCTTTCACAAAACATGGTAAGCACAACAAGGTTCATTGGTAAAACGAAGAAAAAAAATTTCTGAATTCAAAAATTTCTAAAATATCGAAAATTTTCCTGTAAATAACGTAAAGAAAATAATTTTTCCAAATAAGTTCAAGTAAAATGTAAATTTTTTGTCTATATAAAGTTCTCAAGTAATAAAATTTATAGTTTGAAATTTTTAACCAATAATGCAGCGTTATTGTTTAAAAACAAAAATAAAATTTATTTGTTACAAAATAAATCTGCAATAATAGAAATCATAATGAAATTTATATATATTAATTGCTTTTAAAGTCATAAATTTAAGAAAGAATAATATGAAATTCACTTGAGCTTGAATGGAACATTCGATAACCAAATTCTATCTCCTCGAGGTAACCATGTGTCCTCGTAGACAAAAATTCCATATTTTAAATTAAGGAATTTTTTATTTTGACTTTCGTGTGTATTACTTCTAAAACATATAAAAAAGTAAGGGAAAATACAAAAAAAATATGGGGGTAACTGATTAAAAAAAAACCTTAGTTAAAATGTATTATTTTTTTCATTATTCTTGCTTTATAGCACTCTGAAGAATTCAAGGGAACTCCTTGGGAACAAACTAATCATTACACATAATATTAACATTTAGATATTTTATTCAGAAAATATAGAAACTCATTTGGCAAAAGAGACCTTTCTATTCATTATTTTAATTGTAAAATATAAAATAGCTTAATCTACCAATCCATAGTCTATTTCCTTGACATGAGTGTAGAAAACATTCCTTCAAAATTTTAAGGCATTTGAACTAAAATATTTTACATTTAGAATGAAGAAAAAGAATCAAAAACTTAGTTTTGAGAAAAATGTGAAAAAAGATACAGTTATCAATTTAATATCTAATATTGTATTAGATTTTTTTTTTTTAAAAATCTTCATAACCTTTGTTCTCTTTGTCGTAGAAACAAAGCTCTAACAATCCTTGAATGAGAATGCCCCATGTTTTTATTCATAACACCATAGCAGAAAATTGATATATTGGTCAAAATCGGCTTGAATTATATAATATAGAAATATTGAACCAACGTAAAATAAGTTGAACGTTACGAGGATAATTACGCGTAATGAATTATACAAGAAGCTGAAAAAACGTATTTTAGGTTACTCGATTTTGTGCTCAAAGAAAGTGGAGATCGAGTACGATCAACAGAAAATTTTTTAATCATCATTTTTATATTGAATCGCCTTGTGGCCGGTAGAGGGTGTTCATTCTGTCCTATACTGGACGCATATATTAAAATATAATTATTCTCATTACAAGCATGCATACCATTTGTAACGGTGAACTTCTGCAAAAATTGCTGTAATGCAAAACTATCAATATATTTCTTATATATCTTCTAAAAAATGTTCATAAAAATGTCAAAACGAGATGGCAAACAGCTTTTTCTTTTTTACATTTTACTAAGAAATATTATTTCGAATTCGTGAAGATTTTTCCCTTTAAAACAGTCGTACATAATCTCATTCTTTCCATCCTGCAATATGGCACTTTTATTGCAACTTTGTTACTCCACTAACACTCTTATAATGATTCAATTGAAATCAACCGAATCCACTCGTCACCAAGGGGAAAAAAATGAAGAAAAAAAAATGCCTGCTATAAACGCAGCCCGAAATCAAGTAGACATAAAAAAAAGAAGGAAACATTTTCTCATTTATCGTTTTCGTCCCAGTGCCGCGGGGCATTTCAGAAGACTGGAACCCTCCTTCGTCAAGGCTTTGGAATGATGCGTGCTCGCTCTCTACTCAATCCACTTACAACTAAAGCTGAGCACACAGCGTTTAGAGTGAGCGTGTTTCGCGAAGTATAAAAATATAAACAACAAAGAATTCTCGTTGCAGAAGTTTCGATCCAGGACAACGAATTTATTGTGTTGTGTGAATAGTTCTAAAAGTGTCACTTAAAATGGAATAAACTTCTGTTCTGTGGTTTCTTGTTTAATACATCGTCTGCTTCTCTGGACAGAGATTGCGTTGACGTTGTTTACAGTTTATATTGCTGAATGTAGTGGGAAATGGTGATGATTCGATTGGATATCAAAAGGATTTATTCACTATCAATTTATTCCCTGATGAGATTTAGGTAAGTAGTGCCTATTTCATTCCCACTAATGTTGACTCTATCTCTTTACTTGTGAAACCGCCTTTAATTTGTCTTCTTATAAAAAAGATGTAAAAAATTAAAATAAATATTGATGTATTGGAATAAATGAAATGAGTGATTTCATTATAACAAATAGGTTCTATGATTTAATCGGTGATCGAGTTTTTATCGTTGATGGTGATGTGTATAACAGCCTAGTCTAATGCATATGTATGATCTAGAAATGTGGGCAGGCCTAGATACAGAACTATCAGGGGCTCCCTGGTCGATACTCTCAACTAAATTCACACGCTGTTAAGTTATGAAGTGTTTTTAAATTATTGATAATACGAGTAAATTACGAAGTATTAGTAAATTTGAGCTTATATTTATTTCAATTTTATTCAACTCGTAACTCTAATAGACAATTCTAAAGGTGAAACATGAAAATAAATTATTTGTAACATTTAGGGGCCCCCAGAAATGTGAAGTCCCTAGGCCCAGTGATATTTGATTTTTTTTTCTTAGTTATTATAAAAGTTTAATTCTAATATGTTTGTTTAACTTTAGTATTGAAAATTCGAAATATCTGTTGTCTATTTTTGTAAATTAATGGATTAAAAAGAGGACAGTAGTCCCAACGTTTCAAGGAACCCTGCACAAAAAACTCGTTATAAATTGAAATTACAAAATTAAAATATAAGATTGAATGAAGCATGTTTCGATGAGTGGAGCCTTTAAACGGAAAATTCTTCCTCATAAAATCTGTACAGAAAACTTAAGCAATAGTACGAAATTTGAAAGAAATAAAAAAAAACATAAGTTGTTCATATTTAAATGTATTATATAGTTTGGAATGAATCAATAATGTAATTAGAAATAAATTCATATAATTGGTGAATATAATGGACGAAATTATATTACCAATATGATTTTCGAAATTCAGGATTTCTATAAAGTGCCACGCAAAGTCTGGGGACGAGGGTTCTATCTCTTTCCGTCTAAACGTACCATTTTACCTCAGAATAACCTTTTACCATTTCGAGGTATTAAGATATTACTATAACTAGAAATAATTTTTTAAACTACAAACATTCGAAATGCATCTCCCTCCCCCGGAGGAATGGATACTTAATGCAGAAGATGTATTTGCCACACCACTGTCCCCTCCCCCCTTCATTCTTGAGCTTCTATCTCCCGAGACACAGCGTCCAATAACATTGGCCATTTTATTTATCTTGTAAAAAATATTTTAAGAATTTTTTTTCCTTCCGTTTTTCTGCATATGCTGTAATGCAAAACTATCAA